>NW_010428682.1:76280-80158 GCF_000710305.1 Buceros rhinoceros silvestris | reverse complement strand
CCTGCCTCACTGGCTCTGTTACTTTGGAACTGGGTCCAGTTCACCACGGAAGTGGCTTCACGCTCAGAAATTCAGAAATTGGATGCGTCTTAGCAACACTTCAGATAATTTTCCAAGATGCTTCCCCATTTCTAGCAGCTTATTGCTTAAGGTATTTCTATCTCAGAGAGACATCAAGTGACAATTTTGCTCAAAAATAGGAGGAAGGGAAAAAAAATAATAATCAGGGTTTTTTGGAAAAAAGAGCTTTATCCTGGAAAGGCTTTGCTCCACACAAGAGAATTCATGACCATGATCTCTGATGGCTCCTATCAGAGGATGCCCCTCAGACAGGAGCTAAATCCTCTCTTTTCATAGTTTTTCCAGCCGTGTAAACACATAATTTGCATTGGGGACCGGGGATTGTCCTGCGGGCCCCACCTGAGGGGTTCAGCGTTAAGGAACAAGCAGCCCCGCTGTGGGCTGACCAGCACAGCGGGGAGGCAGCAGCTCCTCCCTAACAGGGAGCACATGAGCAGGACCAGGGTAAGGAAAAGCACCTGCTTTAGCAGGTCTCAGGGCAAGGTTTGGAGAAAATGAGCTGCCATATCGCATGGAGCAAGCACGAGTCAGGGTCTGAAAGTGAACTCAGCCCTGTGGTGTGGGAGCCTGCTGCTGTACCTGCAACGAAGCCTGTCCTGCTAATGGAGACATCAGAAGGAGATGACATTCCCCAGGGCCTGGCAAAATGTTTTATGAATCTCAGCCAACTCTGCTCAGGAAACATCTCTCTCAGGCCTGAGTGGAATTCTATACCAAAGAGGTATATTTTTAAATTAAGATTTCTTTTTCTTTCCACTTCCAATACCTCAGTAGCACATTTTCACTACACAGATATTAAAAAGAAGGAAGATACAGTCCCGTACCCGAGGAATATTTCCTCCCCAATATTACTCAATTTACCCGCATGAGAGTCCCTTTGTTCTTCCTCAAGCCTTCCCATTTCGAGTCTTGACACCTTTTGGTCCTGTTCCCGGTATCGCTAACACTCCGCTCCCGCAGGGACCCCCAGTTCACGCAGGCTCCCTTCCCGCCTCACTCCCAAGGACGCGGTGGGAGGAGGAAAGAGCCTCTCTCTTTGGTAGGAAGCGTTGATTCCTTTTTGGGCTGTAGCAGGCTCTTATGGTGGTGATTTCTCCCATCCAGCCGTGGCGAGGAATTGTGGGATGTTGTGTTTGACTCTCCACAAACTGTGTTGCTAGGACGACGTTTATTATGATACATAATGTGAATAAAGGATGAAACTGTACGCAGCGTGCTGATTTGCTATAACTGTCATCTGTGATGATAGTCTCTAGTTTATACCTCATATGAATTTTGCATGGATGGTACCGATGCTCCCAAGTGCTGCAGAGGTGTATTTCACGGAGCTGCCTGGGCCTGGCATGAAGATCATGCCACTTTAAACAGCGAATCTGTTATTGTGATGTTTGTGAGAGGAGAACAAGTGGGAAAGTCACTTTCAAGTGCAGCTCAGTGCTCTTTTAATGAGGAATGGGGTCTTCTTCAGAGTCAGCCAACTACTGAGGAGGAGCTGACACCCTTAGTAGTCAACATCCTCAAACCAGCTGACAGCTCCAGATAAATCAGTTTGTGTACTTCCTCCCCTTCTCATATCACCTGCGGTGACAGGAAAGCACTAATTTCCTTTGAGAGGGAGAGAGATGGATGCACACGCGCATCCCGGGCACGTTGAACCTTCAGTGTAAAATTAGCAAAACCAGAGGCCGGGGAGAACTGGGAATAGGCACAGCACTTTGTCAGGAGGAAGGGTTTGCCGTAGTACGGCCCCGTATTCATCATACGGTGATTTACAAATATGCATATGGCAGAGTAACGTTACATTAACCCCTGGAAGGAGAAGCTACGACAAACGTGGTGCATGGGGTGAACCGATTGCCCAGTTCACAGCTATAATTCTCCCCTGCGCAGCACTGAACCTCAGGCCATGGCAGCTGGCATGTGGCGCATGGCATCGGCCATGTGCGCTGGTGGCACTGGGGTGTCCTGCTTGGTCCTACGCTTGGACACAGCTTGGCCCTAGATGTCCACCCACCTGGGAGGGAGCTCCCCAACACCGTTACTCTTGAGCGGAACTGCCCCACTGAGAGCAAGAGCGATTTCCAGGCGCTGAAAGGCTGCGATGGCAGATTATAATCCCAATCCCACACTTGAACCATCACACGGCTGGGACCTGCAGCACCTTTTCGGGTTGGGCAGAAGGCACTCACTCGTTTTTGAGTTGCTCGCTGCAATCGATCAGGAGTTAAGTACTGCCCGTACCCTCTCGCACAGACAATCCTCCACGCACACTTCCTGAATTCATTACTCTGATGCTGTCGCAGGGCTAAATGATGGTATAAAAATTAGATACCGCAGGTCACTAAAAGCATCACACGCTCATTGAAAAGAAACGCACCAAAAAAGCCCTCCCGGTGAAACCATGGAGAAACTTCTGCCCAGTAGCCAATGCAGGTCACAACTTTCCCCTGGGCTCGGAAACCACCCCCGTTAGAAACCTCGTGGGGTGGCTCCAGCAGGGCAGGTTGCCCTTCATTTTGTGGTGTTGCTTTGAGGGTTGTCCCATCCCACTGTCCTCGCTGAACTGCCACCTTTCCAGAGACAGGCTCTGACACAAGGCGAGCCGAAAGGAGGCAGAAAGGAGAGACACCCAACCTGTTCAAACAGGAAAGCGAACCACTCTCCTGTACAAGGACCTTGTAATGAAAAAAAAAAAACAAAAAGAAAAAAACCCAAACAAACCACCCTCTAAAAATATAGACGAGAACCTGAGTTTTCCAGCTCTCTCAACTTCTCTCTCCTAAGCTGACAGCAACCACATCAGGTTACATTCGTTAAATCACTGATGACCTCATCATTTATATAAAGGGATGCAATTGGTGTGATCCGATGGGACAAGCCACAGCAATGACGTGTCGCAGCAGAAATGTCTTGAAGGAGGGATGTTTGCCTGCCAACCATTTAAAAACACCTATAGATTTACATTCTAAAGCAAATATGTAGATCTAGATACACAAACAGAAACCGGCAGTTCTCTCTGCACACCACGCGTGTGCGCACACACACGGATAATCGCAGACCCGTGCTCCTGAGGTTTCCCAACTAAACTACGGCCGTGTGTTGGATGTTATCGCCGGGCACCAAGCAGAAAGGCTGGAACCTGCTAGTAGTTTCCTACCAGGCTGGGCTGTTTCTGTCTCGGACCGTTGAGTATTTCAGTGGAAAAGCTCTTTTGCGTGTAAATAACTATTAGGTGTTTGGGGTTTTTTTCTAAGCAAAGAAAATACATAAAATGAAGCAGACAGAATTCATTTATATGAAAAATAGAGGGATTAAACATAGCCAATAAATTACAATAACCTGTCCACAGTGAACAATGCCACCAGATGACCATAATGGAGATCCACTGCTCTTGTGCTTTTATTAAAAGAACAAAGCACTGCAATTAAATGTAAAATCCGGTAATATGTCATCGTACCTTAAGCATCCTTTTCTCATTCATTGAACACTGTCCTCTGATTTAATTGAAGCCTCTGGTCCCTTTGAGACAGCAATAGTCCTTACTCTAGGCCAAGTTTAGCATTTCATTATTTAGTAACCTGAGATGGAGTCATGCTATTGACTCTCAAGCGATCCTCTTTGCTTCTTGTAACAAAAAGGATGCCCACAGAAATAATTGATACCACATTCTACTCTCTAGTAAATCGTCCCTTAGTGGATTGTGAAAAGAGGTTTTTGATTTAGACTTAAGAATAACAAAAGTTGGGTATATTTTTCACTGATGACCCCCATATGACATGTCCATAACCCCTTTCACA
>NW_010428682.1:72832-76165 GCF_000710305.1 Buceros rhinoceros silvestris | reverse complement strand
TAAAGGCATTTTAGCAGCTACAATGAGTGACTAGAGGCTTTCCAGGTTTTTTTATATATATTCAGTATATAAGCGATGCCTTCATACAGGAAGGTCATTTTTTTCTACAGAACAACTCACTGTAGACCTGATCCGGCCAAGAGCCAACACTCTGCTCCCTGGTATTAGGCAGCCATCGGTGCTTAGCAACTCATAAAGGCAATCAGCAACTTTCAGATTCATTACGGCTTCACAGGCTGGAAATGGGCTCAAGCCATGTGGGGTGTTTTCTTTGTTGCCCAGGCAAGTCAGGCGCCGGCTCCTGGGTTGAGGCCCCCACATCCTCTGGGGTTGGGAGCGCCATTAACCAGTTTCCCAGCTCCGAAACACCCTTGTCTTGGGGGAGCCTTTGTTACGCTCCAGCCTTTGGGGTTTTCATCCCTCCCTGCTCTAAGTGGAGTGTTGCTCCCTGCAGGTTGCCCGTGAACGGGCTGTGCTGTAACTGCAGCCCCAGCTCCTCGGCTGGCTGCCCAAGCTTCACTGAAACTCCCCACGCAGAAACTCTCCTGGTGGCAGTGATGCTCTGTGTGCAGTCACTCCTCTGCCACCTCCCCCCCCGGCACACAAACAGCCTTGCAGCCACCAGCCTGGGCTGTAAGAGAGCGACGGCCAGACTCACAGACACATCCCACACACCCTTCCCACTTCCCTTCGTGCAGAATGTCACATGGGGATGTCCTAAGGCACCGTCTCTCCCAGAGGCATGAGTCTACTCTCCTTTTCCATTGGAATCATCACACTGCACTTACACAGCCACACGGGGTGATAGTCACCGCCTCCTGCTTTCTGTCCATTTGTAGGGGCACCAGAGCATCCCTCCCTTCCCTCATAACTCCTTCCAGAACTTTGTGATCCTGGAAGGACTTACTGCATAGACCCATTGCCAGCCTCCTTGTCACCGTCATCCAAAGGTAGTTCCTCCTTGCACAAAGTGTTGTAATGCTGGTGCGTTGGGCAGGTCTTGCTGTACCCACAAAAAAGCACCTGTCCGTCTGTCCTGAAGTCAACAGCATCACCCTCAGCACAAGTGTGCTGGAGGCAGCGTGCACTGCGGCAGAGCAGGCACCACAAGTTGAGCGGCAAATGTACTAAATCCCTGTTTGCTCGCTCAGGTTCAACTCATCGGTCCAAGTTTTGGGAAAATTTGAAATCGGTTAGCACAGAGAGGAGCTATGTGGGCACAGGGGCATGTTCAGGAATAGGGCATCAGCCTCCCCACAAGCCAATCCCATGCACCATAAAAGTCAAACGGGAAAGATTACCCCAACACCTCCTTGCCTCTGTGCTCTGGCATTTCTTGCTCCCTGGAGCGCCGAAAACAGCAAATTTTTTTGACCTGTGCATGATGGTCAGAAGCAGCTATTTCCTCCGGAAACCTGCGCCATCGTTCCCAGGCAATGTAAGCGCAAAGCTAAGCCGGGGAGACAAAGTCCCCCCAATAAATCCACACGGTTTCCATTAATGTTGACGGGAATCACACAGGTGTGTCGGGAAACAGCCCCCTCGCGGGGCGGCGCATCTCAGAGCCCACGAGCCTGCACACAGACTCGTCCATATAAAACCCTGAAATCTATTTGGCATGTTAAATATTCCAAATTAAAAAGTGTTGGGGTCAGAGCCAAAACAATGCATTATATGGGATAAGATTTTAATTCAGCCGGTCCTGGGAGAGACACGGGGAAGGAGGAGAAATCCGTGCCAATTATTTTGCATTTTGGGAGAGTTATTTGACGGTAGGACCAACCCACCCCAGGCCACTTCTCAGCGAGTTTTGTTTGTTTGTCTCTCTTCTCCCAGATCTCAATCTATCTCCAGGTCCTTAGATCCATTCGACTAATTAATATTAAGAACATATGCATATGCAAATGAGGCCGTGGTGCCCATATATTTCACTTTACATGACAGCTTGAAGTGTGGTTGTGTGAGTCAATCAAATGCCATAAATTTGTTATGCACAAGAGATCATTAATATTAATTGGGGCACGGGCACTGTGCAGTAGCCCATGCCACCATTAGAAATGGACCCCTCGCTTTAATTGTTCAGCAAATTCTTTTTTTTTTCTCAAATCAATGCCTATGGCCTGATTAAAATATGTTTTTTTTTTTTCCCAGGTAGTCTTCAGGATTGTATCAGAACTGTATTAAAAAATACAGAGCAGACCTTTTCTAAGACAGATGGCACACAATGAGGTTAAAAAAAGTATCTTGAGATCCAACCAGCAAGAACAAAAAAAAAAATTGCTTGCATTGTTGTTTTCATTATCTTGCTTCTGTCATTTCATGAGCTTTGTATCTTGCAAGGAAAGAAAGAAGGGAGAAAAACTGTGAAATTAATCTTTTGTGCATGGCCTGATAAAGAAGAGACATGCTCAGACAAAAGATAGACTGAGAGAAGGTACCGTGATTGATGACTAAAGTAAAGGTGTCAGAAGAGTATTATGTAAATTACTGGAGGCACAGACCATTTCAGAGAGAATAAGAGGGAGAGGGGAAGCCAGCAAGAGAGAAAAAAAGGACTGCAGAGTCGATGTCACCAAGACACTGGTCCCCAAGCGCCAATTTCTTGCCATCTTTCATCTGCTCAGACAAGCTCACCTCACTTTCTATTTGGTTTGCACAATGTAACAAAGGCAGAAAAAACTGTCAACATTAGCATGAATGCAGCCCAAAAGCGGGGTTCGAGCACACGGCGTCTGAAGAGAATCAGTGAGACAGGAACTTGAAGGCAGCCTCGGTGCTCGTACGTGTGCCTGTGCGAGGCGGTGGCAGCTCAGAGCTGATTTGCTCCTTATTTTGTGCCAGAATAGGGATTTGGATAGGCATGGCCAGGGCTTCCCTCTGTGTTTGACATCCTGCGTGATCCCCCTCTGCCTTTGCACGTAGCTGCATCCACCACACACACACATCCCGGCAGCCACCTCCAGGACGGACCAGACCTGCCCCTACTGCTCTTCTACCAATTTTTAACCCAATTCACACCCGCGTGTTGGACAGAAGGAGAAGAGACAGACAGAAAGCTCACATCTACCAAATTCTGCCCAGAAAACCTTTTCTCGCCGCTGACGCCACCGCACGCAACAGCTCCCGACCCCACCACACCCCATCTCTGCTGCTCCTGTCTCCTCCGCGCACCGGGAAGCCAGGCTGAGCGGAACTTCAGGAAGGGCTCAATGAAAACACAGTATGAACCAATTTATACTGAGCAAAAATACGTTTGGTGTCCCATCCCTCATCCTTCTAACACA
The DNA here is from genome assembly GCF_000710305.1 of Buceros rhinoceros silvestris. Classification (NCBI taxonomy): domain Eukaryota; kingdom Metazoa; phylum Chordata; class Aves; order Bucerotiformes; family Bucerotidae; genus Buceros; species Buceros rhinoceros. The sequence goes on along the minus strand of NW_010428682.1, from coordinate 72,881 downwards.
GAACTGCCCCCGGTTTTCACATCTCAAGAGAATGACATAGTTAATAATA
>NW_010428682.1:62252-72726 GCF_000710305.1 Buceros rhinoceros silvestris | reverse complement strand
AGGGAAAGAAAAAAATAAGAACATTTTTATACTTTAAACCTTTCTGAAAAAAAAAAATCCAAGGAAAAACTCAACGGGCTTTCAGGAATTTTTCCCTTTGTTCCTGACTGTATGATTAATTTGGCTCCTGCTTTAAAACCAATTATTACATATTGTCTTTTGAATTTCACCTCTGCCATATCTTTGCCCCTATTTAATTCGATCACTGGCTCTTATTCAAAAACTTCATTTTCCAAGGAAAAAACAACTACCATTGGTCACCCATCACCTCCATGGTAAGAAGCGAAAGGAGCATTCCAGGGGAAGAAAATATGAATTGGTGTTCGATGAAGTGCACTATTCCACTCCACAAGTACCCCGATACCCCAGGCTTAAGGTACACAGTGCCCTCTATACGTTAACTAGTTACCCTGATACCAGCCCTATATAAGGGCACCCCTTTGTCACATCTTTGTCACATCAGAGGCGTGCCCAGGTGGACAAGAAGGCCAGTGGCATCCTGGCTTGCACCAGCAATAGCGTGGCCAGCAGGAGTAGGACAGGGATTGCCCCCTGTGCTCGGCACTGGTGAGGCTGCACTTCAAATCCTGGGCTCAGTTTTGGCTCCTCACTACAAGGAGGAGATTGAGGTGCTGGAGCGCAGCCAAAGAAGGGTAACAAAGCTGGTGAGGGGTCTAGAGTACAAGTGCTATGAGGAGCGTCTGAAGGAACTGGGGGTGTTTAGCCTGGAGAAAAAGAGGCTCAGGAGAGACCTTGCTCTCTACAACTCCCTGAGAGGAGGCTGAAGCAAGGTGGGAGTCGATCTCTTCTCCCAAGGAACAAGTGACAGGACAAGAAGAAATGGCCTCAAGCTGCGCCAGGGGATATTTAATTTGGATATTAGGAACAATTTCTTCCCTGAAAGGGTTGTCGAGCCCTGGAACAGGGTGCCCAGGGCAGTGGTGGAGCCCCCATCAGTGGAGGGGCTTAAAAGATAAGTAGATGCTGTGCTGAGGGACTCAGTTCAGTGGTGACCTGGCAGTGCTGGGTTAACAGTTGGACTTCATGATCTTAAAGGTCTCTTCCAACCAAAACAATGTGATGATTATATTGATTCTGAGGAGTCATCCTCCCCGCTCCCCTTGCTGCTCTTCTGGCAGTCCCGCCCAGCACTGGAAAGCAAAGGGACGGGACAGGATTTAGGGCAAAGATGGCAAACCTGGCACAGCTCCTGGTGGGAATAAATTCAGTGCGGAGCACGAGTATGGAAATAAAGCTGCTTTCCAACTTTCTTCCTTCGAATTCAGTCAGCTATCACATGGCTCTCATTTAGAGTGTTGAGAGACATTATAATGTGATTTAATAACAAATTGTTTCAATTTAGCATCCCTTGTAAGTTCTGTTGGCCAGGCAGGGTAGTCCATGGAAGAAACAATAATTTCTCCTCATAGAATTTTTTCATGTTTCCATACTTTTTTTGCACCGAGCGCAACATTCAGAAAAAACATTTAAATCCAAAGAGGCAGCTATTTCTATAGCATCAATTTACCCCTTAAAGATTGAAATGATGAATGGGGAAAAAAAAAAAATAGATGTCCTGGGCACTAAGTTTTGTGCAAATCAGTTTTTAAAGTATCAGTGAATTCACATTTTAAAGAATACTTTAGTTTGCAAGATAGAGATTCTTTTTAAGAAGAAACTCTCAAAGGAAGTTGTCATTTTAGGCTGCACAAACCAAAACCCTTCCAAAATCAGGTGCTTAGGAAAAAAATTGAAGCACTTCAATAATTTAAATTGCTCCCCTTTGCACATGCCCAGAACCCAAATCCCTTTTCTAACTGAAGTGCTTATATAAAAATTTGACAGCTCTTATAATTTTAAATTGCTCTACACTGAGTATGCCCAGAACCTTGATCACTTCCAAATTCAAGGGCTTATAAAAATTTGAAGCACTCCAATAATTTTAAATTGCAATGCACAGTGCGGAGTGATTTAAAATTATTGGACTGCTTCAATTTTTTTAAAAGGTCTTCAATTTGGAAGTGAGTCAAGCAGCATTCTAATACAGTAGCTTAAGACATACTGTACTGAGCTAAAATTTAACACCTAAAAATAATGAAAATTAAACCAAATACGCCATTTTAAAAGTGAGAATGGTTTTCCCAAACACACCTAGGAAATCCCAGCAACCACAACTTCTGGCTGCTCGGTCCTTCTTCACAAATGAGTGAAGAGCAAGGAGTAAAGGCGGAGATGCTCGAGATAAAACCACAGAGGTAAAGTCAGCTGCAGCCTGTGGGTCAGACACCACAAATATCCTCCTAGGACTGCTGGAGAAGGGTGGGCTGGAGCAAAGCAGCTCCAGGGTAGGCAGGAACCCCACCAGTGGTGGTTTGCCACATGAAGGCATGGCCACGAGGCAGCCCTGCACCCTTGAGGTGACATTTGCCCCTCCAAACCATTCCCTTCTGTTTTGAGAGGTGCAGAGGAGTCATCTCGGTGGGGTTGGAGCTCGTGCTGACACCCCGGTGGGGGACAGGCATGGCAAAGACTAGACTGGACCCTTTGGTCCCCTCTTGCGGGGAAGTGAGGGGTGGGTTTAGACTATTTAGAGTCTGCTGGTTAAAGACCAGCGCTTTTTTGGATGGTGGTTCTGTTTGCTCTCAAACTACATGGTTTGTAGCGAGGACTCACAGCAAGCGTCCCATGCACGCTTCAAAGCGCTGGCTCCCCACTGCTTCCCTTCATGAAGAGTGGAAATACATGATTTCCACTAGGGTTAGTGTTAGCCACTGGCTCTGTAAGTCTCATTGGCAGCTATTCACTTCCCTTTAAAATCTTTCCCTTTTTTGGAGGTGGTTTATATTAATAAACTGTTTCAGATCGGAATTGGCATGATATGTAAAACTCGTGCCTGTTTGGTATTTCTGTTGTGTATGCTTAATTTGAGTGCTGGGAGGGAGGACGACAACGCTGTTCAGCTGGCTGGAAGTCTTTTTTTGTTCCAGACATACAAGTCTCTTCTCAGGAGTCAACTGTAACTATTATAGAGTTTCTGCAAAAAAACCAGTTTTGACATCTTGAAGATAGGGAACAAAAAGAGAGACTTGAAGTCACCACATTTTCCATGCATTCATGAACATCTGCAATGTAAAACTGTTTCACAACAGGGGCTAGGCTGTATTTCATCTTATAGCGAGTTGGGAATCTCGACTATTTGCAGCTTACTCAGTCTGTTTGATACTAGGGACGCTGTGTCTTCTGCTGCGAGCTTCATTTTGAAGTTGTGGCCTTCTCAGTTGACTTTTGTTTCTTGTTAAGCTAAAACTCACAGGAGATGACAGAAAGAGTCCTTCTGCCTAGCTCCAGGCTAATAGAGGAGGCTTGTTAAATTTTGATTATTATCTTAGTAAAATGAGCATCCTCGGCTGAAGAGAGAGATGGCACCTAGGGCAGTGCGGTATCTAATGCGAACCCCTGCAAGAGAGAAACCGTTCAAGTCCAAATTAGCTGGAACGAGTCAAACAAGCACACGAAGTCTGGGCAGGAAAGCCAAGCTGAGATGGTTTTAGAATAGAGGGGACCAGCTAAGGAAGGAGGAAAATGACTCTGCAGGAGAGAGGAAAGGACGTAGGACTCAGATGCAAAGCCAGCACACGAGAACTCGTTAAATAGTTGGGATACTCCCAGGTCCTTGGGAATTCAGGGCAGCATGAACTCCGAAAGGCAGTGGCACACAGGGATCTCTTTGCTCGGACTGTCAGTAGCTTGACGATCGTGGACGTGTAGAGCAGGACGTGGCAGAGCAGCACACAAACCTGCGGCTGGGGATTTCCACCTGAGCCATGTTACTCGTCTCCTGTGCTCACCAGCGGGATGATCTCTTTTAGAATCTAACGCAGCCCATTAAAAAACAAAAGCTGCAACTTTTCCTTTCGTATTCACAGAGATTTTTTTGCCTCCTTTTTTTTATTTGCATCTCTCTAGTCAGAGTAATTCATTCTACCGGACAGGGTCAGAGCAAGAAGTTCCCATTGCAGCAGGTTGAAAATAAATGGTGTCATCTATGGTCCTGCATGACGAACTTGCACTTTTACACAATAGATTCACGATTTATCATGTAAAAAGTATCTGCTTTGAAAAAAAATGGTGCAAAGAGGTTTTATTCAATAGGCCGTAATGGTGAGCTGTTATGGTCTATCAGGTGGATAATGTGCATCTTAAAATACTGTGTAAATACCTATTTCTGTAATAGCCTGCTACATTTCCAAAGGAGCCATTGCAGCCTGCATTTGAAGTGAGAAGGAGCTCACAGGAGATGGGCTCTGGCACTTCTTTCCCTCAGCAGGAGGTAGGCAATGACAATTTTTCCTGAATTAGAGAGGAAAAATATTATTTTCTTATTCAAATGAATAATAAAAAACAATGGAAAGCAGCAGCTCACAGAACTTTGACTGGAAGGAAGGAAGGCAAGCGTTAATGCGATGAGAGTGCTGAGAGAGCTTTGCTCTCTCCTACAGTCAACATATTTCCCTGCTCCCCACCTGAGACGGCAGCGTTACATGAATGTTCTCTGTATTTTCTTCCCAAGAGCCGATAGAATTATTTGTTGTGAATAACATCCATAGGAGCTTTGATCCTGAAAATGCCTACGCGCAAGAGCAAGTAGACACCTGAGAGGGGGAATGGTTCTTGTATGGCACAAGCACATCCCGAAGTGTTATAGGTATATCCGGTATGGAAAAGTGATTATTAACCTGACACCAAATTAGCCTTGCAAATAGCCGGGTCGGATTGCTGGTCACTTGTGGTGGGTGACTTGTGATCCAAGTCAGACAGAAACTCCCGGTTTCACCTCCTTGACTGGACCACTGGGAGTTTCAAGGCAATGGATAAAGGTCCGAAATCAAAACAACACAGGGAGAAGCAGGGTGGAATTCCCAGAACTGGCACCGTTTCTCCCTGCTCACTGAACAGAAACAAGCCGTGGCCACATCAATAAAAGCAAAACAGATCAGATGTTTTTGTTTAAAAAATCCAAGTGACAATTTGATCCATACAACTCTGTTTCCACCATAGAAGACTACACGCAGGTTTTCCTAAACGACCAGCAGCCTGACCTGGAACATCAGCCCTTGCTTTTCCCTTCCTCCTCCACAAACCACACGCGCGACACACCTCTGCGATGGGCTGACAAACGCGTCTCTGAACACAAAGACCTCCGAGCCAGGAAGAAGTGCGGAGCGAGAGCCAAAGAGCACGCTTCGCTTCTCTGCCTATTTGCCCCTATTTTGGTATTTACTCTCTGCGCCATCCCTCACACACAGCACATATATAATCCTTTATTGTAGGGCTGGAAAAGGATTCTCTATTATTTGCAATTATTTCCTAATTTGGCCAATATGAGAGGTTATTGCTGCTGAAAAGAATGAATAAAAGCATATCTGAGGCAAAAAAAAGTGCTAGTAGTAAAGTTTAAAAAGAGCACAGATGAAGATTAATAACCTCAGAAGTCAGGGCCTGGAGTACTTAAAACAAGTAAAAAAGACATTACGGAGCAAGAGAACGGAGCCAGAAGGAACTTTTGTTATGAGACCCAACGCCACGTGCAACTTCTCAGGTCACTCGGTGCTGACTCTGTGAGCACTCCCGGCAAACCTGCCCCAGTGTCAAGGAGATAGGGTTGATTTGTAACTTTTTTCCCCGCTGCAAATCTTCAGGTGAACATGGTTTCTGACTTATCTCAAAGTCAGAGGGAAAATTAGGGACTACAAGCTCACAAGTACTGTAAGCCTGCAGGAAAAAAAATCAGGGGTCACAATTTAAGGTGGAAAAATCAGTTCGGGTGCAGACAACAGTCATGGACGAAGCACCTCAAAGATCGTGGGAGTCTTTCAGTTGAGTTCAAAAGGCTTTGGCTCAGGTCCCAAGCAGGTGAACAGCAGCTACACCACCAAAATCAAACAAGGACCGTCCATCAGGACAAGTCTGGAGAGGGGAAGCCACACTCATGGAAACCAGAGGCCTGATCACTGTAACCAACATATTTTGCCCCGTTCCAGCAAAAATGCAGTAGGACATTCTGCAGGTGGTCAGCAGACGTACGCGGAGCTACTGAACCTGCTCGAGCTTCTTCACCACAGACGCACTGCTCTCGAGAAGACTGGGCGCAAATGTTTGCACCTCTTCAGAACTGCAGAATAACACAATTAGGACTCAGAAGAACTGAGTTAATAAAGGCAATGGAGAGATGATTAAAAAATACTTCGCTAAGGAGAAAACAGTTTGAGCCACATGCATGCTGAGATGTCACCATTTAATAAAATGACAAAAACTATCTATCACAAATGCACGAACACAGAACAATATAAAGAGGTTAACAGAAATTGATGGCATCCCAGCTTTAATTTTACCCTGAATCGGAGTCTTTGGTGATTGAAAGAGACAAAGATGTATAGGGTTATCTTGTTGAAGAGGCTTTGCTAATTACTGGCACTTGTCATTTCTCCATAGCTTTATCTAAGTCAGGAAGGCTAACTAGCTCTTTTTCCCCAGTGTGCATTGTTTGTTCAGGAGGCTTTGTGCTGAGAAAGCCTTTTTCATAACTGCACCTCATTATTAACAGGTTCATAAATAAATGAGTCCTAATATTTTCCTCGGTTAGCATTTATGATGGGGACATTTGGACTACAAAAGATTACACTTGTCTTTAATAAAAATAGGCACTTATACATGAAGCCTATTAGGGTCCTCGTTACGCTGAAGAGGAGGAGGAGGAGGAGGCAGAAAAGGGGAGGAGCAGGATTATGAAAACACACTTTATAGCACTATCCTATTTTTCATGTGATTTTAGTAGCTATTTATTATCTTACATTAGCTAATTATGGCTCTACCCTGAAATGGATTTCTGGATTACATGCTCTGTCCCATGGTTTGTCACGCCGCACGCTCTCAAACCAACCCAACTAACTCTGTAAACTAGCCAAATACTTCCTGAAAACTCCTGGAAAAATAAGCAAGGCAAGAGACCAAGCTGAGCACTATGGTACAGCTGATGCTCGATGCTGGTGCTGATGCATCCGCTCCCGGATTTGACAGACTTCGATTCTGGCGATGTGGCTCAACTCACCACAGAGATGAGGGTCAAGAAAAGATGGGCTGGGGAAGGTCATGTTTGAGGAAGGTCAAGACAGCTGTAAGGTTGCACGAGATCCCAGGGTGATCTCAAGGAGCATGAGATCCCTTCCTCTCCTCTCCTCTGTTTTAGCCACACCGCCATCTTTTCTCTGTGCTTTCAGCTCTGGGAATGGTTCCTCCTGCACAGCCCCGCGGTGCCTGCTGCAAGCCGGCTCTGCACACCACAACACACGTGGATGAAGCCAGAAAAGCAAGCAAGAGACTTGCTTGCTAAGAGACTGCATGAGGCATAGGTATGACTTCCTAACACCTCATAGCCAAACCTGGCTGCTCCCTTCCAACATGAACACCAAAATGTTGCCATTTCCCCGTATTTTTCCAAAGGACTCTGCTAGGATCGGGCCCACTGTTAAGCTTCAGAGGTTTTCAGTAGCGGTACAAAAAAACCCTTAAAATAATCACACCAGTATTTTTCAGAAGATATCCACAATGTTGTCAGAGGGGTTTAGAGTTTCAGGACTGAAACGATGTTCCCTCTTGTACAGGTACTGTAACGCACCTTTTGTCAGCTATTTGTAAAACATTCTGCAGTCTCTTCAAACTTCATCGTCTCAAAAATAACTTCACACCAAATAGGCTGTAAATGGACAATTCAAGAAATCAGAAATGCATCTGCCTAAGACTACAAAACTTTTTGTCTTTCTCTTAGGAAGTAATAATCTGAAAGCAAATACCCCAGAAAGCTTTTACTGCAGTGTACCAAGGAGTCAGCTGATTTGGCTTTGTGAGACAAGTTTGAAGACCCAGAAGCATTTATAACATTTGGGTTTTGTTTTCTAATTACATGTGGCTCTGGGGTGGGGGGTTTTTTTGGGGGGGGGTGCTTTTTTTTTTGTTGTTTCACTCGATGCTCAAGTCATTTAAATCAAAAAATCATTTAACTGTGTCTGGCACAGGGTTTTTTTTTCATAAATCAAAGTGAAATACACAAAACCAATTTAATCACAAAAGTACCACTTCCTTCAGGATGTCAGTAATTCTCAAAATTGCTTTAGATATTCGCTAGATATCAGAAATGGGTAATGCAGCATTTTAAGTGGCAGAAATGCATTAGTACTATGTAAGTACATGATCCTTAATGTACTAATCTCAGCAATATGTGTAATGAGAACTTTCAGTAACACTTTATTTTAAGTGTCCTCTGAGAAATGCTAATTTACAATGAAACACCTATGGAGGTACATGTGACATCTACATGAATACCAAATGAATTCATTTTGATCAATGCTATTACAATGAATATGATATGAATTCACAATGATAGGGTGTTTCAAGAATTGCCACCTTTTCCTTTAATATTACATATGTTTTGAAGATTAGCGGATGTTAAAAACCGCCTTCCGCATTCTTTAGGAGGTACCTTTGTTAGAAAGTGCAAAAGATACTCCACAGGACTGATGAAAACATTTTGAGTTATTTAAAACACTAACAAAAATACCTGTTAGTTGTGGCACAGGTTTTCGCTTCACTTCCTGTAACGAGATCTGCTGAGTTCGATGAATTCCTTGACTTGCATTTGAGGACAGCCTATAGAATAACGGGCTGGACTTTGCACCCACTGCTCACCCGGGCGTATAACCATTCACCCATCGAAAAGCCAGTAGAACCATCTAATCCTGAGCATTTTCACACCCAAACTTAACATGCCACGTGCATTAAAGAAAACTGACTGATGAGCTCTTCTAAAATCAGACCATTAGTGTCCTGAAAGGCACCACTGGGATTTGCAGGGTTTGTAAAGAAACACCCTTAGCTCAAGTGCTGGAACAGGAGCTAAGTTTCAAAAATCTGAGCCCCGTTGTTGTCCTCTCTCACTAAGAAGCCTTGGAGCAACCCCAAGACACAGAGGAAATGAAAGCTCTTAACAAGATAACTGGTGGAGGAAAAACAAGTGGTCAAAAGCCATCCACAAAATAAAACAGCTGATGGAGCCTCCATCAGTAGGTTTGCTGCTCCCTCTCCCAAACCCGGGAGTGCTGGTTGCCTGGGTTGCCATTCCTTTCAAATCTGTGCAGTTTCAGAGCATGTTCCGGTGACAGTTCAGAAATGCTCCTCGTGGGTCACAGCTCTCCCGGCAGACGGGGGAACCGTCCGCGACCAAGCGCAGAAACTGCTGCAAGTCAGTCTGCAAACTCCCTCCTTTCTGTGGCAGAGGCCGCAGCCGCTTGAAGCTGCATTAAAACGGCCAGCGTTTGAGGAATGAGAAAGTGGGAGAGAAACAGAGAGGAAGGCAATAAGAGAGCTGGTCGGAGCGGTAACCGAGCTTTACAATCCTTGGAAGCAGTGACAAGGCATGACAGCCCAGACCTCAGTAACAAACGCTAATAAAAAGCAATGACCCTGATGTGTTTGTTCTAGTCCTAGTTCTATTTCAAAAGGAAACCCTCGTACAGATTTTTTTTATATATTGGGTTTTTTACATATATATATATGGCAACGGTGTCCTCCTCTAGATGTGATAGTGTTTACTAAAGGTCAGTAGCAATGGCAATACCATCGTTTTCCTTAAAGCATTTTCTATCGCTGCGTACCAACCTTGGCTGCTTCTCTTTAGGACTGTTTCCTTTCATGTCTAGCAGGAACCACGTTTAGTGGTTGATGCCAACAAGCGATTGCTCTAATCAAGGTGCGGCACCTGCCAGAGCAAAGGCTGAACCGGCAGTATGTGTTGGCTGAGCGCTGAAAAGATCACGCTAATTGCCAGCGTCTGGCCCTTGGCTGGACTATCAGGCGTCGGGAGCTTTCGGCAGCAGTTCTCAAGGCTTGGAAAGGATACAGGAATCCCTCTTGAAGCGCGGGAGGTCTCTTCGTAACAGTGCCAAATACTTCCTGGGAGACACTACCCGCAGTTCCCGCTCACGTCCCTAACACCGACCGGCGCTCAGTACCTCACCGACGGACCCATCGCACGAGCAACAAGGTTCAGGCCACCCCCATACCGCCCAGCAGAAATTGCCATCTCCCATTTAGAAGGGCCACTGAAGTGCTCCTACACACAACTGTATTACCAGAATTACCCAAAAAGCTGCAGTTTGGGGTGCATCTGTCTATAGAGACGAGTAACTATGTGCTTACTCAAGTATACGCATGCACATATAATTACGTATAGGTAAAGCAAGCTTGTAACCTTCCCCTGTTTGGGCGTCAAAGAAGGGAGTGTCAGTTTGACCAAAAATTAGAAGAGAGTTTAGTAAGAACATGAGAGATCCGGAACTATCATGCTTATGATGGTGTGAGCTGCAAAAGTGCTGCAAAGCAAAAAAAAAAACAAAAAAAAGAAAAGAAAAAAAAAAAAAAG
>NW_010428682.1:49302-62184 GCF_000710305.1 Buceros rhinoceros silvestris | reverse complement strand
AAAAGAAAAGAAAAGAAAAGAAAAGAAAAGAAAAGAAAAGAAAAGAAAAGAAAAAGAATTGCTAAAATTGTTTGATATTTACATTTAATTGATTTCAATTTAGCCAGGAAACCAGAGGCCACGTCTCAGAAGAGCGATAAAAGTAAACACAGCATTTTGTTTGTCTCTTGCTGGGATAAGTAACCTAAATAAGGAATGAACTTCAGAAAACAAGTTTAAAATATGATTTAGAATAATAAGAATACCGTTAATGTAATCTCGCACTCTGTGTTTGCTCATCTGGGCCACATGATTTTGGTATGAAGTTGGTGCTATGTGAAATACTTAAAAATGCGCTTTTTGCTGGATCACTAGAAGCCTGGAACTCAGCTACCAAAAAAATAGTGGGGGGAGTGGGGAGGTGGGAAGAGAGGAAAGAAAATTTGTAAAATTTTCTCAGAAAATTGCCTCAGAATGAAATTCTGCCCTTTTCTTCTACTCCAAAAAGTCATTACCATCTGACAGCTGTTTAGTGGCATATGTGTGTTGGTGGTACCAGTCCAATTCCTAGTGGGCAGGTGTCTGCATCACAAAAGCCACCATCACAATTGGCACTAATTGGCACCCTTGCTGGCAGCCTCCATAAAGAAAATAAGGATTAGATGGCACAGAGATCAAATTATCCTGTCACCATAAAGGTGATCCCCCCGTTAGATCGGGAAGGCCTCTTGGCAGGACAGTTCAGGGAAGTTCGCGCTTCCCGGGCTCGCGTTTCGCCGGAGAGACGTGAAATGTCGGGCGGTTGATGCTGGCAACGCGGCACGTTTCACAGGCGCTTTCGCGTCGCGTTTTTAGATGAATTTCAAAAGAGGGGGGGAAAAAAAAAAGAAAACAAACCAACACCCAAACTCAAAACTCAACAAACCAGAAAATTCCCTCGTAGTTTGGACCGTTTCCGATCAACACAAACTTGCTATTTTTTGCAGATAGTCACCACACTGCTCTGCTGGGCTATCAGTGTACTTGTGTTTTTGATGCCTTGCTTTGTATGGGGCTTTTTGCCTTTTTTTAATTTTTTTTTTTTTCTGGAACAGCATGCAAATTCTGTGATTTTTCTAAGTATAGGGTGCAAAGTGGGGGGGGAGGGGGAATGTCTTACAGCTCAGCAAGCTTTATGAGGATATTCTCTTAGTTATTGAGATGAGTTGAATAATTCTCCACTAATTTATACACCAGCGAAACTGGCCTGTTGGCAAGTCCACAATTAATGCGAATGCCAAGTGGGATTGCAGCTTTGTTTCATCTAGGAAAACACTTAGCTGAACAGCAGCTTTCCCAGCTGAAAATGTGTGTCTGTCTTTAAACTTGCCACAGAAGCTGGCGTTTCTTCGTTTCCATTCACTCTATCATTATGATGCATTATACAATGTAATGATGTAATACGCTGGAAAGCTGAAACGCTAGCTCTTTGCCAAAAATAATAACACCAAAAGTGTACAATTATTTTCATCTCTGAAAGCCACTCTCGCTACCATCTCCAGCTCCCCAGTCAAAGAGAAATCTTCCCTAAGAGCAGATCATCCCTTTCTGTTTGTGAACCGAATGCGGACGTTCAAGGGAGGGGGACGCCAGCTCAGCCATGCCGAGTTACAACTTTCAGAAGCGGTAAACATATTTATCACTTCAGCGCAGCGACTCTTCACCGCACATCCCTCACGCTCGTGTTCGAGTGGTGGGTTTTCCCCGCCCTGTGAGCCCCTCACCTGTGGGACGTGCAAGCAGCTGTGCTGGGGCTGAGCGTGGAGGGATTACTGGAGGCAAAAAAGGCACCAGAATTTGGACCTTGGGCAGAGGATCAAAATGCCAAGAATTTTTTAGGCCTGGTCTTACCATTTCTTAATCAAAAAAAATCACAGAACATCAGATGTGCATATGCATGATGATGCGGCTTCTTCAGGGATGTAACCTGCCCCACACCACAAAAAACGCAGAAGGAGCAGAAGTAGAACGTCGCTTTCGGTTAAGCATCTGCTCTACTGCTTTATCTCCCGTGGACTTCCATGGAGCTCACACAGCCTCAGGGCTGCGACACACCTCCCCGGGCAAAGCCACGAACCCCATCCCGGGTGGCTTCCGTGCGAGGGGCACTTTGCAAAATGCATCGCCTATATGTGCCCCAGCCACAGATGTTCGGGGAAACGGCAGCTCCTACCTATTAGCCCCACCACAAATGGCGTGATGGGCAGGTGATGAAGGTGCAGCTACAAACAGAAGCATCATAACAAACTCAGCCACCAAAGCGTGTTTTGGCCACTGGACTGGTAGCTCCCAGGACAGGGTTTGCCGCCGGCAACAAACGCCGCTGTCAGTGGTCCAGCAGCGCCAGCCCCTACCAAAGCTCCCGACAGCCCTTTCTGAGACCCAGGGTGCAGGTCAGTGCGGAGCTTTTACAAGGAAAACTAAAACCCAGACCAAAATGAACACACGGGGAGCAGTACAGCAGGGAGCGGCAGGGTTAGGGTGCAGGAGGCAGACGCCGTGCATCAGCCAGGCGCAGGTTTGCCAGGCGGAGAAAACTCTGCTCCTGCAGTGATATACAATTGCACAGTAAGTGTATCTTAATAATACAATAAAGTGTTAGCTCTGATTAGAAAAGAAAGATGAATTCTTCTGCTAAACCAGGGTAACCCTAAAAGCGTGTTAACATGAAATACTAAATAAAATGCTACTCATCTATAATAAATCTTATTACACATTTTGGCAATTTTACTACTAACACACCGAAGGTTTCAAGCAATGTTTGAAAATAGAAATCTTAAATTGAATCATTGTTGCATGAATATATGCAAAATATTCATTTCTAGCACTGTGAGGGTTGAGTGCTTTTAAATTGGAGAAATCACTCATGACTTCACCTTTTCATGCAAGATAAAGTTGTATGTGGTAACATCATTACAATGTCATGAAAGGAGTGGAAATCATACAACAGTGCTGCCTAAAGCTAATATACAAAAAAAAGTACTTCTATATTTTTCAATATTGTTCAATATTTAAAGGTGCAGTACGAGGCCTCAAATATATATAAAAAAAAATCATTAGACTTCAGATGTCAGTGAGGCCTTCACTGAGTACTGAGACTAATAAAATCATTGATGAGATCTCTTTAATATTTAACAGAATTCATGTCTTAGGTACCAGCCTATTTTCAACTCCACTCTCTGTAGAGGGAACTAAATATAGAAATAAAAAAAAGCAAACGATTTATGTGGCGGTCCTTATAGATTTTTTTTAACTAGGGCACTAAAATTAAACTATTTACTCAATAACACTGTCATAACAACAGAGAAAATGCTCTGACGTTTAAATAGTCTTTCCTATAAATCCTTTAGCTGGAGATTACTTCAAAAGTACAGAACACTTTTATACACATTCGCAATCAGTAAATTCAATCAGTGAAAACAAACGAGCGCGTTTTGCAACGAGTTGCCGCACCGTGAATTGCCAATAGAGAGTTCAGATGACTTTCTGCGGTCTTAAAGGTGTTTTTAAAGAGGAGGGAAGGAGTAATTTGAGCTTATATACCTCTTTGCCTTTTCTTCCCTCTGATTAAAATAAAAAAAAAAAAATTAGACCGGGAAGTTCAGCCTCAGAAGTAGAAGTTACATTAAAAAAGCCCGCCCTGTAATTTAACTATATTATTTTTTTATAGCACATATGGGGGGTGGGGGCAGGACGAAAAACCAGGGCAAGGCAATCGCACAATGTCAAGCTCAACTTTAAACCCTGGCATGCACAAAATTGATAGCTCCGTCTCGTCAAGGCAGCCAACGCTCCAGTGCTTAGAGTTACAGGGATGCAAAGCAAAAATGTCTCCAGCTTTGAATTTCAACCCTGCCACCAAAGTATTCTCATTTGTTAAAATAAAAATGCAAATTTCTAAATTATTGCCTTATTTTTATGTTTAAAGAAAATATACAAAGTCCCGCCTGCCGTGGCCGGGTCGTTGCTAGGTGACAGTGCCGTGGCACGGACCGTCGCCGGTGATGAATGGCACACCGAGCCCCGCTGGCGGCAGTTGTCGCACCGCAGCCGCCCCGCACAACCCTCGTGCCCTCCAATGGGTCTGCCTCGGATTTCAGCAGCGGGAGGGTTGTTCTGTCCTCCCCGGCCCAGCCGGGAGAACACCAGCAGGTGAACACCAATGGGGTTCACTCGTGCTTTAGAAGTGATAATAAAGCCAATGGGGAAGCGAAACTTGACCGAGGAGCGACTAGAGCCGGTCCAAAAAGCTAGTGATGGCAGCATTGCTGTTCAGGAGAACCCACCCCTGAACAGATGCTCAAAGCCGATGCTCGCGCACCATCTCCACGGTCTGCTGTGGCCATCAGAACCCGGCTGGCATTGGGCTCCCTGCCGCCACCAAGCTTGTCCTTGTCTTAGATGCTCACAAATCAGGGTGGGGGGTTCCCCTTGCATAGGTGCCACAGGTGCTGCACCTGTCCTGTAACCCCTCCGCCCACCCACCACTTCTCCACCTTCACGCATCCCACTGGGAAAGAGCCTTTTATCTGAAAAGCATCATATCAGAGTGATGGACCAGGATGAGTCCTTGTGCAGGCTGGCTGGCCATACAAACCTCAAGCGCAGGAGGGGCAGCTTCGCCCCAGACAATACCAGCAAGCTGCCCTGGCCCCAGGCAAGGTGTGAGAAGCCCTGGCCATCACAGGGTTCATTTCTCCCATCTTGACCATTAACAGCATCAGCAAAATCCAAACCGTAACCATCACGAGATCCCCAGGAGATGGGTACAAACGAGTTCTTTATTTCCCTGCTCAGACCAGTATAAACCCAGTCTTCATCAGGCCTCGCCTCACGGGGGTTTCCACACGCTCCTTCCCTTTCAAAACATACAGCGAGGATATGCCAATGAAACAAACAATTTGGTGGTGTTAATCCATAGATTATTGACAAGAAGAATGAGATTCCTTGGGTCTAATGCTCTCTGCTACTCAAGGGCTAGCTAAGCTCTCTTTTTTCAAATAT
The DNA here is from genome assembly GCF_000710305.1 of Buceros rhinoceros silvestris. Lineage (NCBI taxonomy): Eukaryota > Metazoa > Chordata > Aves > Bucerotiformes > Bucerotidae > Buceros > Buceros rhinoceros. The sequence goes on along the minus strand of NW_010428682.1, from coordinate 57,162 downwards.
GTGGATTTTGAAATGATGGATCATAATAACAGAGCTGGTGCCTATGAATGGGGATTGCAAACACTTAATATTTCAATAGAAGTGTGTGCAACATGATCCAATCACTCTGAAAAATGTACAAAATGGAAATATATAAAGCAAGCAGCTGGCATGAAAGAGAATAAACAAAGAAATATTGATAAAAGTCTGTATGGATTAGGCAAAATATATTCAAGCTGCATTTGAATAATCTCATATATATTTATGCATGTGTACATATATATATATTCAAAATACAGAAAGATTTCTTACCTCATCATTTCCCTGCTTTGAAGGACAGAATTAACACACACGCCCCTTGCAAGTCATAGGACTGAGCTCATGCTCGAGAACCTGGCTCCCCAGATGCCGCTCACGCCTTGGGTGTGCGCTCGCGGGGCGAGGCGGGCTGACTTCATGAGGAGCTCAGCACCCTTGCTCCAATTCAAGGAAAGCGTGTGTTTTGTGTTAAAGTCATAAAGGACCCCTTGAAAGATCTATCTCGTTGTTCATCAGACTAATTTTTCACATGTTTTTATGCGGCACACCCCAGCGATTTCAGGATTGGGCCAGGAGGAATCATTTGCATCACATTTACACTGGAGTATTCACTTCTCTCCATCTCTGCGGTAAAACCCATCTGACCGCCGAGAGCTGACGTTACCTAAGAACGGAGCGTCCCTCCTGAAAACGCACCCTCCTCACAGTTTCCCGACCCACAGCAGGTCCCTGTAGCCGCGCTGGGGTAACTGCCAGGTATCACATGTACCCGCTGAACCCACGCCCAGGGCAAGGCACAGCGAGCTCGTTTAAGCCTCAAAGAAAAAAAAAATTAAGCTAAACAAGTTTACTTTACAACTGTTACAGGCTAAGAGGATGCACACGAATGGTGGGTACAGCTCAGCTGAAGGGTGGGAGCTTTTTATGCTGCAGTAACTTCTTGCTGAGTCTCAACCCCAAGCTAGTCTGCAGTCTGAGGAAGGAAGTGGTGGGAACAACCTTCTCTCGTTCATTATTTTCTGCTTGCCTTCCCTGCACTTCTACCACCAGATCATCACCAATTTTCACAAGGCCACTTTGAGTGATAAGGGGAACCAGAGCACCATCCCTCAGCTCTGTACTAGCGACTTCTCATATTGAGGTTGTGTTGTGGGGTTTTCCCCCTTTTTTAATCAGATCAGCCCTAAAAGCCTTCAAAACCTTCCCCCCACCACAGCAGCCTACCTTCTGCCCGGATGTTCGTTACGGTAAGATTTGCTAGATTATTTTTGCCACATGACTATTCCATAGACATTCACAACTTCAGCCACGATCTCCAGCAGCCACACCTGCCCGTGACCATGACCGCCTGGAGCACCACTCTCTCCCACGTAGTGACATGCCAGCTTATTGCCTCTTCTGCTGGCACACCGTATCTTACCTGACTGGTCCCTGCTTTCACCAAAATACCAGGTATTTGGGGAGGGAAAACAAAGCAAGGACTGAGCCCCTTTAGGTTACCGACTCTGTGAGGCTGCACATGATGCCTGGGAATACCTGTCAGCTCAGCATTGACATCATGACCATAAACACTAAAACCAGGTTTGATCCCAGCAGATTAGGAGGCAGCACTTTCCAACACGTGCAGCTCCTGACCACCCAGTACAATTCTGCTAGCTCCAGAGAACAAACCCAGTATCTCTACATGCAACAGCTTTAGCAGCCCTCCTCAAGCACGGGCTCTCTAGCATCAACCTTAGTGAGCAGAAGTTTGAATGCTCCATCTTAAACTAGCTGCAATGGGTTTACTAGCAGGTGAGCAGCTCTGTTTGCACATTCCCTTAGTGCAACAGCAGCTGCTCAGTTGCATGAGCCAGCAGACCTTTAGCTGAACATACCAGAATCACCTTGCCTGGCAGCAACGTCCCCATCACAGCATTTAAATCTAGGAGGACAGAGGAGGTTGAACGTCATCCAGCAGTGTGCTGCCATTCCCAGCTGAGCCCTCCGAGAGACAGCAAGGAGGCTGTTGGACCAGGTGTGAATTTCGAAGGACGTCACAGATGAGGAGACGGTATCTGAAAGCTAACTCAGCTACTATCAAAAGTTTTATCCTGGCTTTCTACACGCCTGGTCCACTCCTCTCTTCTTTCATTGCCAGCCTATATGTGACCCCAGCCACAAATCCCAAACTGCACTCTGCAGGCTGCATCTCCCCCAGATTTACACACGGCTCCGATCACAATCTGTGGCTTAATACCAGGCTCCTGTAATGAGCCCGCGATATTCGATCGCCTGCTGAATTTCTGACTCACATGATATGAAGCAACATAACACAGACACACATAAGAGAGCAGAGGTTCGAAACAGCAGCAGCTTTTCTCTTGGCACAGGGCAGGGGCACTTTGGTTTCCTGAACAGGTGGACTACCTGACAAGCAGCAGGTAGCCTTCCTCTGGACTACTACATCTTAAATCAGGGCTGTTTGGCAATTCATTAGTGTCTGCTAACTGTTAAACACAGGAAAGTTCAAAAACATGCATATGTTTCCCTCCCTGCCTCCCAGGTGGTATCTGTTTCAAGCAGCAACCTTTTCACTTCGTGCATCAAGACTTGTAAACTTCCCGTGGCTACACCAGCGGTTCCTCTAACCAGGTGCCTGCGCCGGAGCCGCAGTCTCTGAAGAGCAGCAAACTCCATATGCTGATCTCCAGCTATTTAGATGCCATTCGTTTCTCCTTGAAAGTTTATTGTCAGAATTACTGAAATGTACACAAATGTCTCTGTTTGAAGGTGAAATTTGGTGGAAAAATAAAGATATAATAGGATCCTTTCTTATATAATTTCCTGGCGTGATGTCTGTCTGAAAAATGAAGTGAAATTACATGATGTCAAAAAATCATGTTTCAAAATGATTGACAACATGTGAGTGTTTTGCATTGTGAAATGAGGTGGAAAATTTTAATTGCATGATGGAAGGACATAATATTTATTAGAACCTTGTAACCACACTGGATTTCAGTGAAGAGGACACAATTTTAAATTTTATATTAATACTTCAGGCTAAATCTTAAATGAACACAGAGAAGCAAAATTCCACCTCGCTATCTGTAAGTAAGTTTTTAATCTCGAATAGTAAAATAGCATCTATTTGGGTTGGCACATCACCATAGTGACAGGAAGATTCCCTCACACATGCACTGCTATTCTGATCGGAACAATACACAGTGCCCGGCTGCCAGGTCACTGAGGAAATAGCTGCTCTGTACACACGGCCTGATCATAAAGCTCTGCTAAAGAACTGGGCAGGCTGAAATTCCAGGAGAGTCAAATCCACTAACATTTCTAAGCCTCCTTCCATCCTGCCCAACGACAATAAAAGACGGGCTCACACCCACCGCTAACAAACCCACGGGGAATAAATCCCAGAATCAAGGTTGTGTTGGAGAAAATCCCAAGTTAGCAGCAACAAGCTCAGGGAGGGTCCTGGGTGACTGCGCAACAGCTTTGTTAGCGGGGCTGGCCGGTGCGGCACCAGGCAGCACTTTCCAAAGAGAGTGGTCTAGAGAAGGGAAAAAGTGAGTTAACATTAGAAGAGGGAACACGGAGATATATGTACATGGAGGTAACTTGAAGCAATCAATCTTAGCTTTAAGACATGCCCTACCTAAGTCTTGTGTCAGTAAGGAATCTGCATGGGGCAATCTATTTAAGGTTCAGCACTAGTAGTTGAATTTCCTCTCCCTTCCTCTTTCCTGGTGCAAAAGGAGCTTGAGGCACCGAGAGGTGGCAAGCAAAGCTACCCCTTCCCCTCCACAAAGCCTGGCCTCCTTTCCGAGCTGGTTGACACCACCACAGGCTGAGGGGGAAAGAAAGAAAAACTCCTCATTTTGAGGAAAGCTTTTGTGAACCAGGGGCCTGTGACCAGCCCAGCCTAGAGAGGTACAGGAGTGCGGCTGCTTCACCAGTGTCTCCAGCAGCTGACTGGATTTCACTGGAAGCTTTTTCCCAGCAATATCTTTTCATGAGAGCTTTCCTGAGCAGGAAACGGCCAGAGCACAGGTGAACTCCTTGTGTTTTTACACATCCTCTCCCACTCATTTGTGCGGTGTCAAGTCTGTCTCTGGAGATCTGGGTTTAATTTGGAGACAGAAGATCGAGCAGTCGAAGTCTGCACTCAGCTGGAGTTGGAGTTCTCTCTCCCCTGCCTGGCCCAGGACTCTGAAACGTCCAAGGCAAGTCAAAACGAAGCAATCTTCAAGTCCAAAACAACATACAAAGACAAGAAAAATGTAGTTCTCTGTGTAGGCAGAGTAAGTCATGATGAACATGGAAAGACAATGTTTAAATACACTTTATGGCTCTCACTTAAATAACAACTACAAAACCAAACTAAAAAGCAAGAACAGTCTATAAGGAAAATGTGAGAGAAACGAAACAACCTCACCAGAGCTGAAGCCTGTTCTGTTCATGTAAGACACGGGGGACTGTATTATAAATGTCTATGAGGAGCTAAAGAGAACGGCTGAAATTATATCCATTGAGCCCAAATGAAGCCCCGAGAAGGCAGAAGTATGGAAAGCTGCACAGGGGAGACAAAAAGGCCAGCCTCAAATTCTGTCAGAGGCTCAGCATACCAGTAAGTCACAGAAATTTGGGCTAGGACATAAATCACAGCACTGGAATCCTAAAGGGTCATTGAATGGGTCTGCAGCTAGTCAAGCAGAAGAGGTCAGAAATTAAAATGGTTAGGAATGAGTAATAAGAAACCTCAGATCCTGAAAGAATTGTTTGAAATAGATATTTATGCTTCTTGCTGAGGAAGGAAGAGATTTTTCTCTTCGCCATCAAATTAACTTTAACTGAGTACTGGGAACAAAATCCACTCCTGAATATTCTCACCAGCTTTCAAATGGGGTTTGCTTTTAGCTGTGCACCTCCACCGAGCAAACCATTCTGCAAAATGCTCCAAGAGGGATTTACACATCTTTGCATGGGGTAGACTGGGGTGAAAAACACTGAGAAAGGGTTCACCCCACTGACCGCATCATGTCATGCATCTCCCAGAACTCCAGTCCTGGGGAGGTTTGCCAGACCCTGTGGCTAATCCATGGCAGATTAACCCGACCTACTTGACGTGCATTCAGAAGGTCCTGTCCCATCCTCAGCAGTCCTGCTGGTGTTCCAGGGAGGAGGAGCTGCCCCGTGTGCTGCCAGCAGAGTTACAGCCCTGATCTCTAACACCTGAGTTTTGCTCTTAGCCTGATGTGCTGCCTGAAGCCCAGACTTCCTGAGCCAAACCCAGGCGCCTGGGAAATCTAATCGATAGAGTGAGAAAAAAAAAAAGTTGTAAAAATGTATTAGATAGTTCTGAATAACAAATAAATCTGAGGAAATCACAGTCTGCTCACAGCTATTCCATGAGAAGGAGAAAGCAAGCCAGATCAATTATTCATTTCAAGTTACTCAGTCAGCACTCCATCAGGCTCTTTTAGAAGTCAAAAATGTTACAGGATAAACGCGGCTCTGAGAAAAATTTCTGCTCGACCCTCAAAAAAAGGAGCAATTACGGATGTGCCTAGGAAGCCCCACGCTCAGGATAGTCTCCTGGGCACACATCCAGCCCCTTGCACTGCTCCATCCTGCCCTCCTGCATCTGCCGAGGGTTGGACTTCCCCAGATGCGCAGGTCTGCTCCTTCCTCTCTCCCCTCCACACACATACAGTCACACATTTTTTTGCAATCTGGGATTCTCATTATAAAAACAATAAAGCATAAGTCCACCACTAATTCAGACAGAGACTTTCTTGGAAGGAACCTGGTCAGGTTACGGACCAATTCAGCAGTAAAGACTCCGCTTTATGAAGATTACTACTCCCCAAATTGCTCTTTGCTCCCATCATTATAAAGTGTTTATAAAATATTTGCATCCCATATCTGAATATTAACAAAACATTTTTCAATAATGGTACATGAAACACCTGTGTCCTCATATACACCAGAGAAAATTATTGCAATAGCACCAAATAAAAACATTGGGGTCCTTCAAACCTTAAACCACCAAAGACCGATCTGCTTCCTTCCACCTGTCTGTATTGTTCAGTTTTTCTGTTCAGAAAATAAATAACCATCTCTGAACGAGCAACTACAGAGTACATAAGAGCATCACAAAGTAATTATGAGTTTATGACATCATCTTAATATTACAAGGGAGAGACGGAAAGACCCAGGAGAAACTCCAGATTTCCCTTTTGGGAAAATCTTAATGGATGCTTACAATCTGTTTTCCTTTGTTTGGATGTTACAACCAATAATACACTTTTATGTCTATAAATAAAGACTAAAGTTGAATAAATCCAACAAGCTCCTGAGCCTGCGGCTCTGAAACTTGATTCACGTTCACGGTGAAGATTTATGAGTCACTTGCAGAGAATAAGTTGAAGCTGCAAGATTTGGGGTGAAATTATTCAAAAAGGTGATTATTTTGGGAATGATTATGCATGCACACCTGATCAGGGTGTCACCTGGGCCCCCTTGTCCTACATGATGAAATGTGGCAATTTTTCTGCATTTCTCTTGGCTTGCACAAAAGAAGCGCATGTAAGAGCAATCAAACTGTTTATTTTTACACTCCCTGGATCAGCTTGTGGATATATTTTCCCTTCTACTTCGATCACGGGACGTGTTCTTTAAACTATCCACGTGAATATCCTATATTTACTGATGACTGCAAAGTGAAGGAATAAAACTGATTGCTGTTCTTCGTGTGTGGGGGCATCTGTGTATATTTTTATAGAGATAGATATGCGTGTATGTATATGCGAACCAAAATACTTTTGTATTTAGGATGCAAAGTTAAGCCCTTAAAAACTTCGGGAGATGCGAGCAGCAGTAGCTGTCCCTGCTGCATGCACTAAGAGACTTGCTTCTCTCCTCTTTCTTTCCTTTTCTTGCTCTTTTGCTGTTTTCCTCTTTCTGACAACCATTTGGCCTCCACCTTCACCCAACGGGTTTGCAACGACCAACTGTGGAGGCCATGAGTACCACCAGGGGAGGCCATGGACCATGAGGAAGACAGGAGGCAACCCTGCCTACAGCCTTTGGTTGGAATGTCTCTTGCAATGTGGGTTTTCACACCTACATAACTGGAGGGGGTAAAATTATTTTGTCCAAATGAAATAAACTTTGTAAAGTATATATGAGAAAAAAAAAGTTGGAAAATATACCCTTGTTTATAATCTTTCTCTGCTGGAGGATGAGATCACTCTCTATCCATCTGAAAGGTTTTCAGAAGCCTCCTTTTATAAAATGTTTGTGGCAAAGTCTCAGAAACCTCATCGTTAGTCACTTCACTCTCTCCATGTTCTTCCTGATAAGATGTTTTTCCCCTGTGTAACATATGTTTCTCCCTTTTTAGTCTTAAAATCTTTTTGCTTTGTTCAGGCATTCCAAAATGGATATAACTCTCTCCTTGATCTCATACTGAAACCCCATGAAGGCCTCCAAAAAGCGAGCAGGTTCAGGTCAAGCTCCAGATTTGGTTCCAGGCGCTTTTCTCTGGAACTGGCTGAGGACTCCTTCAGGACTCCCAAAGTGCAACGGGACCTCTCCTCCCAGCTCTTGTCTCCTTTCCAGAGAGTCTCTTCACCAGCCCAAATTTAGCAGCTTTATGACTGCACCCGCAAAACCCTGGTGATGAGGAAGCCAGGCAGGTAATCGCCCATTTCCAAACGCCTGATATTTCAAAAAGGCAGGTCCTGCTCTGCAGGTATGTGGGTAGCCCCACCAAGCACCTCTGGAAGTTCAGCCCACAGCTTCTTTTGTATAAAAGATCCTCCCACTCTTTCAATTCAATTATCACCC
>NW_010428682.1:23492-49200 GCF_000710305.1 Buceros rhinoceros silvestris | reverse complement strand
ATTCCTTCGTAACTACTTCATCTAGCACGAACTTATTCTAGCAAGAAACAAAATCAGGTACAAGAATGAATCCAAATGTTGACTCGCAACTGCCTCTAACCCAGAGTTTGTCTGAGATGAGAACAGGTGTAAATTTTTCAGAAGGCACCTAACTTCACTATTCTCCTGGATCTGAATGGGTTCCAGCCCCAGGATCTGTCACAGCCAAGTCCTCTCTGCTCAGCAGTGACCACAGAGCTCCAAGCCAAAAGCACTGGAAGGTCCACCTACTGCTTGTCATGTGCAGATGCTTGTAGCTAAGTATGTCTCGAAGCCATCACTCTTCACCAAAGAAATGAAGTTTCCAGGAACCAAAAATGTTTGCAATTTCAGGTAAAAGTAATTCAGTAATTCTGAAAACAACTTTAAAATATTCAGAAAACTCAAAACGTTTTCAGGAAGCACTTTCAAAAAGCCCTTTGCTGGGTACAGCGGCATTTCCCTTTCCTATGAAAACATCTCCAGAAAGAGGAAAGGTGCCCACGGGTCTTTCCTCACACTTCCGCTTCTTCTCCCAGCACCATCACTAATTTAGAGTGAGTCCTTAGAGGAGATTAAAACTGAGTAAAGAATCGAACCAAGATCTTCTCTCCTGTTCCCTACATTGCCTCTGTACCCCTCCACCCAGCTCCTAACTTGTCCTCCAGCTCTTCCCACAGCCTTGAGATGGCTCCTCTTTGCTTCTGCATGGCACATCTTGAGATGCCGAGGAAGGCAGGCTCCTTGTGTCCTGTCTTCTTTATGGTGCACAAATGCACGGACAGTTATAATTTAGCCCTAGGGTGGCATCACGCAGTAAACCACACTACAGTAATTATTAGCTTCTGCAGCGTTATTTAGGGGATTGCCATCCTGGGGTTATTTCAGAACGTTGCTGCAGATTAATAGTGATACCTCTGCCTTCAGTGTGCAGTTTGCTGCGGGTTAAGGCCCATGGAGGTCTGCAGCATTCAAGAGACCCGTGCCACGAAAATAAAAGAATCATTTCTAGTAAGAGTTCTGACTCTGATTAAAAAACAATCTTTATGAAATAGATGCTAATAAAATTGCTTTCCTAATTACCCAGAGCTAGTTCATTTCCCAGCAAATATAATAAAACAGAGTTACTTGGCTCTGATTCACAAAACCTGAACCCAAGCTCATTATTAAGGCATTTAGCAGTGAAAAAGCATGTGTGCATAAGATGCTGTCCCGTCAAGCAGAATGCAAGAAATCTTTTGAAGTCAGACCTTTGAAGTCTCAAGTTATTGCTGCATTTTTTTAACGCAGGTATTTCAACAAGAGAAAATCTCTCTGTGTTATTTACACAGATGGAACAGGGCACCCTATTATACCATCATATTCAGCGGAGAGTTCAGTTCGAAGCAGAAAGTCTTAATTTAAAGAAATATTTAGAGCTGGCACATAGCGCTTCTTAATCCGTGGAACCGCTACAAGGCTGCAAGACTTTTACATAATAGAATAGACCAACCGATGTCCCAAGGCTATTATTGCTATGACTTGTAACACACTGAAATCTCTTTCATCTGCTTAACCTGGGATTTTGATGATTGTAAATGCATGAGTATGTTTCAGTTTAGGGGGTTATCTTTATGTTTTATTTATTTTTGTTTATGTTTCTTCTCTCTTCAAATCTTCCTCCCATTTCTCAATGCACAAATGTTCTACCAAGGTCTCCAGCTTTCCCTCTGCCAGAGGTCTTGACATCTAGGGAGCCTGACTCCCAGAGTCACTATAGGCTGTAGGTCCCTATTTTCAAGAATCAGACGCGCTGGGATAGGACGTGGTGGGACTCCAGCTTCCCCACTGCATGAAGAACATGGAAGAGAGACTGCTGACACACAGGAGCTGCATCAGAGATGGTACAGACACAGGATCAGAGTTCCCAAATCACTCAGAGGCTGAGGTTGCTTCTGAAGCCAATACCTGTGCAAAACCATCCCATCATCTCACGCTCCAAGGCGACGGTGCCTTTATTTGAGTTTGCCTTCTTTACCCATCTATGACACCTGTTTTCTTTTCCACGTGGAATCCGTATGGTACACCCAGCTAGGACAGGTATACTCCGGGTCAAAACCTGGATAAAATCTAGTCCTAGTGACAGCATTTTTAAGTATGAAGAGACCTTAGGAATTCACCATTTGCGTCTCTGCTTCATGGCAGAAACTACAACACCTAAACCCTTCCCAGCAGCCCTTCCATGAAGGCACTATTATACTTCCAAGCTGTGGCAAGCATTTTGAGCTAGCTGGATAAGGTGGCCCATGCAGTTAAGGGATACCCAGCAGCCCACAGTCTTGTGTCACCTGATCCCTCTCTATGCCTTGGTTTCCTCACAACAAAACGGAAATAACACTTCCCTCCTGCCCATGCCAGCTGCGAGGCTCAAAAAGTCAATGTATGTAACTCTGATAACAGCATTACCCTGGAAAGAAAAATGCTCAGGGAAGGACTTCCACAAGCAACCCACAGGACCACAGGGATGTCAGGAGGAGCAGAACTAACCCAACATGAAGGTTAGCTGCTGCTGTTTCCACATATGGTACGCAGCGAGATGCTGTGCTGGAGCCAAGGATGGGGCACCTTCATCCCTTCCTGCATTTGGAGGGTGACTTTGAACTCCCCAGGGTTTAATAGCACTAACTCAGAGAAATAAATCGTAAAGGTACCACAAAGTGTCAGGGATTTTCACAAAACACTTGTTCCCACCCCAGTTGGTGCACCAAGGAAGAGTCTTGATGGCACTCTCACATCATACCTGCCTGGTGAGGAGAAGAACGTGTTGCAGACCAACTGGCCATCCTGACAGACAAACACATTACCCCAAGGGTGGGAAAGAAGAGAGAAATTATGGTGCGTAGAACTGACCATCAGTACGGTCACTCCCCCAGCTAACTTGACCTACAGCTCGTACTTCCACAAAACATGCACAACAAACCCATCAAACGCTTACCTGCATAAAATCAGCCATTCTAAAGACACTTGTATGCTATAAAAGTATCAAATTAACGTATATTATGGTTTCTATAAGATTTTCACTCTATTCGGTTTTAAAAAACAAAATCTTTTTGGAAAGAGCTCTCAGCCTAATCCCTGACCTGAACTGCTTCTCCCTGAGATCAAGGCACCTCCTCACCCCTGGAAGTGACTGCAAGACCAGAGCTTTCATGACCTAATCTAATCTCTTGGTGGTGCATGAGCCACAAAACACTCCAGCTCCCTCTCTATGGCTGTACAGATTCCTCTAAACTAGCCAGGGAGGGGAAAAAAGCACTAAAACCTCTTTCCTTGGTGGCTTAAGCATCTGTGGCTCAGAATTCGCATCGGAGAAGACCTGTGAAGTGAGAAGGTGCCTTTTCCCACAGTCCCTTACCCCTGCAGCCCACCTCCCGTCGCTCCCACCACCCATCGCAGGTGGTACCTGCGATACTCTGCCCTAGGAAGGTCCCATCCAGGAGGGTGCGCTAAGGATGGAGATTCTATCTCAACTTCGAACCCAAGATTGCTTTGGGGTTTGTGGTGGCAAGTAAGATCCTTAACATTATCTTAATGCACTTTTTATGGTTTAATTTCCCCTTTTGTGGTGCTGTTTTCCTCAATGAGACTCTTAAATTGAATTCAGATTTCCTCTGAAGGAGCCAGCCTGATTTTCTTCGAAAGCCCGGTACAATACAATCGTTTCGCTGAGATTGACAATTTTATTATGGTTGCATTTCCTTTTTGCCTACAAAATGTTTGTTTTATAAATAGGCCTTTTTAATTTAATGCAATTTTTTTGTACTACAGCAGAAACAGTCAGAAAACACACAACACAGCTACAAAATTTTGGTTTTGGGCTACACACCTTCCTTAATTTACTTTCCGTTGGCTGGGGAGGGGAAATCAACTTTTCACCTAAGGCAAAATATATGTAAAATTTCAATCTCAGGTAAGACTCAGCTCCCCGGTCTTCAAGCTATGTATCACTGAAGATGTCAACTTGTAATTAAAAAAAGGGGGGGAACAGAAAAACAGAACTACAAAAAAAAAAAAACCAAAACCCTACATTACGCTTTAATGAATGAGACAACTACAAGCAGAAGCAATGAGAACTGTGCAAACTAATAGACTGACAATTGCTTTGACAATTTTAACACCACTCAGGATCTAATGGGGTAGGAAGGTAGGTTGGGGGGGAGGTTCACATGCTTAATTTTCAGCATGTGAAAAGTTCTGTTGGTCTCAACAGCCTTTTTTTAAAAAAAAAAAAAAAATTTGTTTGCTCTAGGAGGACACCTATTACTGAGAGCTTTTGCTCTCCTTATGGCCCCACCAGCCCCGTCTAGGGCACATGGCATGAGCTACTGCAGTGTCCCCATGCCCACACCTTGACCAGGAGCTGGTCCCAGCCGCTGGTCCCACATGCCCAGGTCTTCTCCCTCTGTAACCTGGGGTGGAAGGGGGAGGAGAGGGAAAGATTTATGTCCATATGCAGTTGAGTATGCCCTTGGCCTCAGGGGCTAAAAGTGATGGTTAAATCCAGAGAGGCTCCATCACCCAGATGAAGCAGGGCTCAGTATCACCTTTCAAGATCCGCAGCATGGACCACACCTCCACCAGAAATTCTGCTTCCCCTCCTACTCTAGACAGTTGAACGGCATGTCCATCCCAAGAGCCCTCAAAGATAAAACGAGAGGGGAAAAAAAAACTTCCTTGACACACACATCTAGATTACTTTTGATATTTTTGTAGTTGCCAACGACCGGTCTGAACTGCTCGGCAACGGTTTAAATTCTGGTAACAGGTTTCATATGGTCGCTACAACACCTCAGTGCATTAATTAGTTTTCAAGACCCCCATGCAATAAAAATGTAGCCATTCAAGGTCACAGTTTGACTTATTTACAATTGATGTATAACTTGGCAAACTCTGCATTCAGCTACTTTATACAATAGAAAATATATTGTCATTCAGGTTAACAAAAGACTCTTTTCTTTGCCACCTCACTACAATGGCCCTGCAAATGAACATCGCCTGAATAAAATCCTAACCACATTTTCACTCTCATTAACCACAGTAGGGTATCACACAATTTGCCTGGCTCCTACTTAGACCACTGTGCACCATTTTACTAGCAGCAGTTTGATGGGTTTTATGGCAGGTGATATATGGAGTGGGAGTTTCGGGAGTCGTAAACAGAAGCCACAGTGTATCACAATGTGGTTTAGGGATATAATGACTGTGTTGTAAAGCAAAGGATGACAATACTGCACTAGGCTTGAGGTAGTGAACCAACAGACCAAACAGCTCAACATAATTCAAGCTACAAACAGAGGATCCTAGGTATGTGCTGGCCTTCCTATATCTTTCATTAATTACCCCTGATGAATTTGAATAAGAACTACTAAAACTAAAATAAATCTGAGGCCAAGAGAAAAATTATAGAGTATCTCCTTGTATTTCTTGGAAGAAGATTCTCTCCCCCAGCGCACATACACACACCCCCTATTACCAGTCCTTAACAAGCCTTTTTTATCCCCACCTAGACTGTCCCCTTTGCTTCTAGGGCTACCATGGCTTATTAACACACCAGAACACACGCCAGCTTGGAGACCTGCTCTAACTGCGTCTGCAAAAGCTGGGCTGGATGCCACGTTCAACAGAAAGACACCACGAGCACACACATAGCCCCCAATATTTTGTTCGTATTTATTCATGCTCTGAAATCGGACAATGCTCATCTTTTTCCATGGCGCACTACGGTGTTCTTCCAGCTCTGTGGATACTCCTAATTCCCATCTGAGCTGGGTGGTTTTTGAGGACGATCCAGTTGATCCCATTGCGAGGTATTTGGATTGGGATTTCTGCAGTGATCCTGTAGTGGTCAATCCCTGCAGTTCTTGCAAAGGGTTGTGGGGGTTTTTTTCTCTCTTTGGTTATTGATATTGGCTAATTATGGCACAGAGAAAGAAAACTGTCTGCCTGGTTCCCAAAGCTGTATCATTAGCCACACTGTGATAGATTGGTGTCACTGACAGAGCTCTCTCCCAGCATTCAAAAGCTGTTCAGCTGCATTTAAACTAAATAATAATACTTCGCACATATAGCGCTTTGCATATTCAAAGCACTGTACAAACATCAATTAATTAATCCTCATAACATCCCTGTGAGGTAGGTATTATCTCAGTTTTACAGATGGGGAAACAGACACAGAGAGGTTAAGTAAAATGAAAAATTAAGGTGGAGGTGTGCTGGTTAATTTGGAATTGCACTTTGTGCTGTTTGAAAAATTAGAAGGTGCTGTACCAGATCTCCATTATTCTGCCAGAAAAAGCAACATTTTGATGTGCTGCATCCCCTGGCAGAAGCCATTGCCTCAGTTCAGGCACCTGAGGCCGAACCTTTGTGTTCTCTGGCTGGGGAGCCCACACACAAAAATTCCCCCTGAGTGTATCACGCTGCTTACAGTAGTAGACGTGCTTACACAGGTAGATGTATCCAAGCATACTCAACAGCGATCAGAGAAGATTTTGAGATAAAAAAACCGATCTTGGTAACACTATTAAGAAGGAACTAAGGAGTGACCGCCTCGGAGGGCCACTAACGATATACTCCAAAACCTCCCCATTATGGTTCTTTTCTCCCCCCCACCTGCATTGTCCAGTTCTGGATCAGCACCAAGGAGGAACAGACCTCCCCATATCATACAGAAAGCAGTCGCCAACCCCAAAAACACCGAATGCGCCACACCTCTGAGAACAAAAAAAAATACAAAGAGCAAGAGACACACCACCTCAAGGGAATCACCCAGAACTGCTAAAGAAATAACCAGGAGTTTACACTTGTTTTCCTGTAGCTTAAGTGCTTTCGATTTTCGAAGGAAGAACCACCATCAATGAGAGCAAAGTCCAACATTTTACTACCTGAACCCAAAACTATGTGCTACTGCTAGCTGTGGTATACCTGCCGTGTTTGCTCTATCTTTGTCATTTTAATAAAGACCTCTTCCCATCCCTTTGATATTCAACACTCCCTCAACACATGGACTTTTCCTTAAGTAGGAAAAGTGTAAAATTGACATTAAGTGGATTTGGGGGCAGGGGGAGATGGAGTAGGTGTTTGCTCCATCTACCCCGCGCATTAACCTACACGAGCAGCGAAGAGGGAACAATTGCCAGGATAGCAGCTCCGCAGAAATGAAACCAGAGAACCGAGGGCTGTGGATCACAGGCTGAACGTACATCGACAATAGTATGCAGCTGAGAAAAAGGCAAACACCATACTGCGATGTTTAAACAGAAGTAGAGTCTGCAAGACTCATAAAGCAACGCTTGCACTTTGCTGAGTGCCAGCGAGGCCTCACCCAGGGCATTGTGTTCTCCTGCAGGCATCGTGCTTCACGAAAGGCACGGCCCAATTGGAGAGAGTTCAGAGGAAAGGGAGGAGAACAATCAGAGGTCTAAAAACCATGACTTGTGAGGAAAGATTGAACACAGTGGGGTTATTTGCTCTAAAGAGAAGACTGAGAGGAGATGTGGTAACAGTCTTCCAGCATATAAAAGGCTGCAGCAAAGAGGAAGGGAACAATCTGTTTTCCATGCCCATGACCAAAAGGACGAGAAAAAAACGGCAGCCAAGATGATTCGAGTGACATATTACAAAAAGTCTTTCCAACAGTAAGAACAGTGAGGTTCTGGAAGAATTGGCAAGAGCCACTCGGAGTTTCTCTTGCTAGAGGTGCAGGAAATGTTACCTTATCATGAAGGCATATGTGCAATGACCTTTCAAGGTTCTTTCCATCTCAGTGTCCTATGTCAGGTGTCAGAAAGAGGAGGTGCTCTAAAGATAGCATCTTCTGCTGCTGTAGTGCCCGATGAGTCCGGTCTGCAGCCTATGGCCACGGAGGCCGTGCACAGCCACGCCACAACTGCCTCTGTTATCAGAGCAACCTGGAAAGAGTTATGCATTAACCAGTTAATGGCACTGATTGTGTAACACTCACACAACCAATTCTACATCATTTCTCCTAACCTCGTACTTGTGTAATTGCTAGATGTCAGAATTGGATGGTTTGAGTAGTCAGCGTGACCTCGGGTAGGTTCAACTTGCAGCCAGTAGTGTGGCTGCCAGGGGAGCCCAAAGGCTGGCAAATGAGGTTATGGATCACCTTTCCCACCCAAGCAGCTCCCAGGCACCTGCAGCCAGCCAGCACCTGTGAATCTCCTGTTTAAAAACATTTCCTCTTCTCAGTATCTCCCTCCCTGTGTATCGATTTTCCTTCTCCCTTTGGTTCCCCTCAGTAGTTCTTTTGATGGCATCTTTCCTCTCCTTCACCCTGTTGGCTTCTTTTTGTAATCTCTTTAAAAAAAAAATAAAATAAAAAAAAACGTCCAGCACACTTTGAGTCAAAGTGACAGGCACACGATGTTTAACTGGAACAAAACAGGAGAAAGGAATCTGCCAACGCTGGCAAGTGTGGGATGCTTTATCTGCTTTATGTTTAATATGCTGCTCTGAACATCCCCTCTAGCCTCTTCTGACACAAAACGGTGATTTGTCTGAAATCATTTGGAGGTTGCTGATCTTTTGGTGCCTGCAGAAACCAGGAGCTTTTGGAAGTAGATGCCTGATCCTAAGAGAACCAAAACTGTAAAGCAACTCCCCTCTCTGTGGGCTACGATCTCTTGCAGGGCAACCACGTCACTTGAAAACTTCTCAGATAATCACAGCTGAAAAGCCATCAGAAAAAATAGAATTCACTTAAAAACATTAAAGCAGGTTTACTCTTTCACGATTTTCAGTACTTAAAAAGAGGAGAAAAAAATAAGCGATGCAAACACTAAACACTTTTTCTCCATGTATGTTGTATGGTTCTGAGTAAAACAACCCATTCCATGCGCTATCGGCAAGAAACATTTGGCAGCTTTCTCCTAAAGTTCTTCCTTTTACAGGGTTGTTTTGGACATGTTGCACCTCTCGTCCTCTTTGAACAGCCCTGTTAGTGCTCGTGTGCGATATTAGGTTCTACCTTCTCTTCAGATGCGTGTGATTTTAGATTATACTTGTTCAAGATAAAATGTGCTTTACCCCATTTTGAACAAAGGCGAGTTGTTGCATCCTGCAACAAGACCAAGGATCCTGCTCCTGAAAACCTGTCATACCTGAGGCCTGTGGTGCCCTTACACGTGATATCCTACAGAGCACCTTCAAATCCTGCCTGTGAGAAAAAGGGGCCCTCATCCATGAAGCCCATGCCTTGGGAGATGGGAGCAAGACTTGCTCCACAGGCTTTTACCCCTAGACATGCTGAGTTAGTCCTAGAGCTGAGAGTTGGACGAGGGTGCCCTTCCCTCTGCCCTTTCCTACAGAAATCCTAGACAGCCTGCCCTCTGATTTAAATGAACAAAAAAATGAACCGGAGTTAATTAATTTGCTCCAATATTGATATGACAAAGCGAAAATGGCATGTGAACGGCAAAGGAAAACACACTGTCATTCACAGGTGACACAAGAGTCTGAGCAGTTAATGAAGGCTTATACAGTAAACCCTTGTTTTTCCCTTTTGTTAGAGAAGGTGCACAAAACCAGCTCGAAAGGCAACGATGGCGTGCGATGGTAATATTTTCAACAAACCAGTTTAGGGGTGATAGAAAGAAGCAGTAAAAGTCCTGTGCAGCAAAAATGAATGCAAGAGTCAAAAAAAATTAAACCCTGGGAGTAACTACAGGTACAAGTACGATGTCCCACAGTCTGAAGAGAAGAACTATTTCTTTGAAACTTCCAGTTTAAAAGACCTGAGTTCAATAAACAGAGGAAAATTCAAAAGAAACCTCAGATATTTGGGTTTGTCTGTCTCTAACACCAATCTTGTTCTCCCAGAGATTCCCTCACTTGTTATTGCTCATTTTATTTCTAGCACGTATATGGTGTTCCTATCCTCTTGACGTAGCCATCACAAAAACTACTATTATTCTGTAATAGCACCAGGAAAACGCAGTTATTACTGAATTAACTCACACCCCTGCAATGGAGCACCACCTTTTCACAGAAGACACGCTGCAATTTTGTTCGACTGCGTTTATTAGGGGGGAAACAAAAAAAAAAAAAAACCACCAAAACAAACTCTGAAGTGAAATAAAGAGTTGCCACAGGTTCACCACACCTCATTTCTGGGAAAGGAAGAGCCACTTGCCCAGCGCAGAGGAACAGCCTCTCCACAGGGTCTGTTTCTTAGTTGACAAACAGTCAGCTAAAACACATCCAGTTTAAAAATGTCAGATGCAATATTGCAGCTGATTTCAACCCTAGCAGGTACGTTCAGCTTGAAACACAAACTCCCACTCATCACATACATCAAGGCAGAAGAGAAGTTCTCTTTATCCTGTAGCTTTTGGAGACCCGTGCTAGACAGGAGCAAAGACATGATGCTAGTTATGGTTTCTCCAGGCTCGGCAACTTAGGGAGACTGGGGAGCACTGAGTTCAGCAGCTCACGCGGTACTGGAGGGATCGAACGCATCTCATCAGAAGCTGGCCTCTCTTTCCCCACGCAGCATGCTTGTTCAAACCCCCACTAAGACACTGATTTTGCAACACTTCTTCAACTCTCATATACTGCTTATTTTAATTCTTTCTGTGAGCATTTTTACAATGGCTTGTACACAACGGCTTCCTGGAAGAAGGACCTTTGCCATTCTTCACAGCTGGGAAACAGCCTGGGATCCCACAACTGGGTATCAGCAATAAACACTGTCGGGAAGGAGAGGAGCCTGCGAGACGTAAGCACTCTCAAACCAGCAGCAGGGTCCAGGCCACACATGCAGACAAGCACTCAGCCCTGCAAAGCATCCAGCCCTGATCTGGCATCTCCTGAAAACAGGGGCAAAATTATCATCAGCTGGAGCAGGGGCGAGATCTCAGCCATCCAAAATCCACCAACTCGTTCATAATGCACTCTGGTAATGACCATTAAAAAAAGAAAAGCAATATTTTGAACCTAATATAAAACCACAAATGGACTGTTACATCAGGAAACTCATGCTGTGCTAGAGGTACATGGGTATTGTCACCATAATCACCACCGGCTTTGTGGGAGCGACCCCCCTTGCTGTTTGAGGAGCTTCTCTGTTCGTCTGGCACCCGGCTATTCTCTGCATTAATAATGGTTTCATGTACACTTCCTGTGAGGAAAGCTCCTCCTGGGACAGCTTTATTTGTTACATCACTGGAAAAAAATCGAAGTTTCCCGGGTGGATATCTCTCGTGCGCAGTTTTAAAATTCCTGCTTCGCTCCGAAGAAAATGATGATGCCTTTGCCACGTTTTGCCACGGACCTGAACTCAGTATTCTAAACAGGACTATGCAGAATTGAATTACATTTCATCTCCTTCAGTAATCCATCTTTTCCATTTCTGTTCATTTGCTGTAGCTGCAGAAGTATTGAGTGCTGCAAGATATACTTAGTTTTCCAAACCATGCAAGTCATTATGAATGGCCTTGTGTCCAGGTAAAGGTTAAGGAGGTCCTTTGTTGTTCTAGTTTAACTTGTCCCTGACACTGCAGCCTAATCATTCCACATAATAACAGTCCTGATACACAGGCCTGAGTCAAAGTCACAAGTCAATAAATCCATTCCTTCCTTCCTTTCAGGCAAAGTGTTGAATAGCACTGAGTGTGCAGTGTCACAAAACCCTGCAGTCTATCACACCAAGGTCGTCTGGTATACAGCGCGAAAAACTTTAAGCGCCTCACACGTTCCGAAGGAGACAATACGTTGTACGGACTAACGAGTACGCCTCAGATTGTTTGGAGGAGATTAAAACACAGGCCTGACATAAGTATAGTTCTAGTTAAACTTGCTTCATCTTCTGCCTGTGGTTGCCCTGAATTTGCTGGGGCCACCCCGCCACTGCGAAAAGGCTGATCCCCCTGCAAAGAGCACAGCGGGCCGGGGTACCATCTCTATCGAGGCTCCTCACTCGTGCAAAGACAAGTCATAGCTGAAGGCTGGTTGATGTTATTTACCAAGGTTTAATGTGCATTTGAAGTCTGTTCTGATAGACTAATACTCTAATTCCAGTACTGTGAATTGCCTACCCCTGAGAAAAGAGCTGTAGCACTCCATACTGAATCATCCCTCCACCTCCAGTGAAAAAAACAACCCCCAAAACTGAAAAAACCACCTCAACCCTTAGGTGGTGGGTCTCTGGAAGAACACAGGGCTGAGTTACAGTTTGTTTACTTTGTTAAGGGACTTATAGCTCTTCCAGGTTCATAAATTCTTGTGGTGGACTAGGAGAGTGAGTGTAAATTAACTTGAATAATAGGGCTACGTGTACTTTCCAATTGTCTGATGCATTTCCCGGAGAAAAAACTAGTCAGGCTTTTCAACTATCTTTTTTTATTATTATTATTCCTTAATTAGTGGGTGCACTAGGAGTATAACAAGCGTGGGCTTATTAGAACTACCTAGATGAAGGTGTTGTGCGCATTTCTCCGCACCTCTCTGCCTTGCACCTCAGCTCCGTTCTGTGACAGATTTCCCATTCCCAACTCTTCAGCTTTTCTTTTCCAAATTGTGCAGTGGTTTTATGGTATTGCCAAATGTCTGCTAAATGTTTAGAAAGAAACTATTAAGCCCATTTTCACATCTGCTCAACGGAAGACACTAAACCCTGGGCTCCAGCAGTGAAAGGCTAATGCCCTGACACACAGCTCCGTCCCGCTCCCCTTCCACCTATCATTTCAACCTGCTTGCAGTGTCAGGGAAAACCGAGGAGATCGCATCCCAGCCAATTCAGGGAAGCAAGAGGCTGCAAGAAAGCAGTCATAGGTACTAGGATTCTAGAACATTGTTGGTTTTTCAAAAACTGACCAGACCCACAGCATTTCACAGAGCCGAGGCGGTTGAGAGGACACAGTGCGGGGAAGAGATTGCTGTCCTCCCAGAGCTGCGGCCCACACACAGTTACGCTGTTCAGAAGAAGACTCTGTCCATGAAATAATCGAGATGCCTAAAACCCTGTTAATTCCCATCTCCCTGGGGAGAGCCCATTTTTGTCAGAAAATATTCCTTTCTCACGTCACTCATTTCCCAATGTGCCTATTGACGGGTTGGTGTCTAGCACAAAGATCCAGAAATTTGGCACATGTTAATACATTTTGGCAATTCATCCAAACAGGTCAGCAGGTAGTTGCCATGAGCTCTCATCAGGTCCCTTACCATGGTAGTCTGAGATGAGATTTACAAGGGATGCTGCAAAATGCGCTTGCCCTGTCCTGGAATCCAGAATCTGTTTGTGCAATGAAAATTTTCAGAGCAATTATAACCAATGGAGAATAAAAAGCGTCAAATTATGATCTACTAAATGGAGTCACCACCCCACACCTCTTTTGAGGTCTCCAAACTTTGAACTAAGTTGTAATTGTCCTCGACATGCCCGTAACCTGCAGCATGCATCTCTGGAACATAGCAAAGATCGAGAGTTTATATCCGCGTTTATTACAATCGGTTGTAATTATCCCAATGAAAGCAAAGTAAATCCTTTCCAACAAACACCAGAGCTGAGCTCTCATGTTATTGAATTATTATGGATCTTGTATATTATACCTGAGAGAGTGCGAGTATAACACGCTCGACTGTCTCTCCTCTCGGCAGAGGAGGTTCAATAGAGCAACAAAAAATTGGAGATGTTATGGAGTTACCATCCAGCCTGAGAAAGGCAACAGTAGAAATGAAGCCTGTGTTGTGCTCGCGAGGCCGTTTGTCATGCTCTCATAACTGGAGCAGTATATACTCACTATATATTGTGTTCCGTTGGACGTGACACTTCTTGCTGTTGCAAAACTCTCAGGATTCAACCATCACTTTTTGATTTACACCAGCCTATCTTCGTTTTACGGATTCCTCCGACGTGGTTGGATGGCTGTGCTGGCTGCATGCTTTATGTGCTTTAGGAAGAATATTTGAAATGCATTTCCCGAAGAGCTTTGAAGGCTTCTACTGCGTGCAGATTGCACACAAGGTACGGCAGGTAGCCTGTGAGTTTCATCGGAGGGAAACGGAGTGGCGAGCTAAACGAGGTGCCGGTGTGACCCCCAATCCCGCTGCCCCAGCACGAAGACTCGTCTCTGCACTCATTTAATCACGTGTTTCGTTGCTGGCTTTTGGGAACATACTGAAGATGAAAAAGTAAATATTAAGACCACCTATTTTAATGGCTCTGGGGAGAACATCTGGAGAGAGAAGTTTTATGACTCTGCTGGCTCATGTCCTTTTGAAATGTTTTCACTGCAAAATTATGTACTTCTCTCACATTTTACTTCCACCGAGACAAGCTGCTCGGTGGCATACTGGGATGCCATGCCACAAATATACTCGTTCTGCTGTCACCCAAATATCACTTCCCAAAAGTGCCTACGACTGACTTCAGAAAATTCATGGAGTTAACTTCTAGAACGAGAAAGTTTTGCCAACGTCATCTCCTGCTGCTGCTTCCTACTGTTGCTATCAGGCCATGCTTTTCCAATACTATTATAACTTCCATGCCCTCATCCGCCTCCAGCTTGAGCAACCTCATTCTGCCCCAGTCATTCATTGTCTGGAGACAACCTTCTTATTTCTAGCTCTTCTTTCCATGCCCTTGGACCCTTGGGGGTTAGAGACACCACAGAGGTCCAACTACTCTGAAAAGGATTTTTGCTATGGGAGTTCTGGTGATTTAAAGAGAGATTCCCATGGTCAGACCATCATCATTCCTAGCCGTGACTTGTCCACAATGACATGATGATTACTCCTGAAGGTGCCTGTTACCTTTGTCAGATACTTGGATACTGCTCTAGAACCTTTTAAATTTGTCGCCTGTTCCAGCAGGACCTGCTTTTTCATGGTTGCACCACTCATTCACAGAACTAAAGCTCAAATACATTGAATTTACAGCTTCTCTGTTAAGCTATCAATGTGCAAAATCATCTCGCAGCTCCCCACTAAAGCGGCAGCATGCAAACCAGCAGCAGAACCAGAGCACGGGTAGCACCACCTGCACCTGAGGACAGCTAGATCTTCTGCGACCACGTTGCGGCCCTGCAGTGACAGAAAGGGCACTGGCACTTAGTGTTTTGTTCAGAGCAGCCGTGCAGCTTTGAAGCAAATCCCCAGATTTTCCTCGCTGACGGCACAAGGCACTTTTGGTGCACATCGCCCAGTGTGCGCTAACCAGTTTCGTCTCAGAAAAATCCGAAGAGAACTTCTGCTCCAGGTGCACTCCAGTGCTCGGTGGGAACGTTTTGACAAATAAGTCTAGTCTAAAGTCAATCCCGCCCATCACACGTACGTAGCTGTAGCAGAGCAACCTTTTGCAACACAACTTGCGCCCAGCTATTTCTTAAAAAAAAAATCATCCCTAGAGATTTTCTTTAATAATTTCTGTCTGTTGAGTAGATAAGGGAGACCAGGGCATGAAGGCTCCTTGGTGACTCTCCTTTACATCCCTAAAACCAGGTGAGCTCTTCTCCTCACTGAAGTTGAAAGGAGCACCCCATTGACCACGATGTGAGCAGGCTGCAGGCAGTCTGCGGAGCACACTGTGACTCTGGTGGCCAAAAAAGGGACTCCAGAGCCAGCTCCTCGACGTGGCAGCACAGAATACTAACCTCAGGGTCATCAGGGCAACTCGGAGTTTACCTTTTAAAAAACCTCTCAGTACTTCCCTTCAGCAGAATATTTAATCACGAGTGTAAGTTTGTCAAATACCATCTCTGACCTCCAAAGCTTTTATTGATTACCTGCAAGTCCATTGTGTTGCATTACACTCACTCAGGCTACAAGGCAGTGGAGGCAAGAATAAGCTAAAAGTCCAATTTTAAAGAGAGATAAGAAATATTGAATCATACTCTATGCAGTGCAAGAAAATTTCACCAAAAGAATCTTTGAAATTCTGAAACTCCACACAAAACTGAAGGAGACAACAGCCTTTTCCAAATGAATAAATAATGTCTATGGAGACTAGTGGGTATTACTGCAATTGCATGTCAACTAATGTTTCCCACAGTAAAAAATAAGAGCAGTGAGATGTAGACGATAGGATTCTGCTAGCAGAACCTAAATCTCACTCTCTCCTAATCAGCTGTAACCCACCAAAGGGAGCGGGAAGCGGGAATTGCAACATGGAAATCCTTTCATGAATTCTTCCACTGAAAAAGAGGAGGTTGTTTAGTTCCTTGGCCCCAACACAGCTCCTCTGGGCACAAATCCCTGGATGTCATTGGGAGCCCCAGAAGTGCAATGATACATGAAAAAAATGCAAAACTCAACCAGCCAGTTACAAGTAGCAAAACATTATATTTTTCAGACTGAACGTGGATTAATTCATTTTGCCTGGTTTTCACACTCTGGTTCCCAAAAAACTTCCAGGAGCTGGAGCCACCTGGAAAAATTCCTCACACTGACCTGCAGAGGAGGTTTTTCTTCCCTCCTCAGTCAGTCACACTGCAATACATCTGCATACTCTGGTGAAAACAAGACACAGATGGGGGGGAAAATCAACCTGGAAGAAAACAGCGTTTTGTAGGCAGGGAGCGGGGGAGGCGGAGACGGGAGCTGCAGAGTTGTCAGGCTCTCCCTAGGAGGATCCTGAAGGTGAGCGTGGGGAGGCTGAGCTCCCTTTTTTCCTCCTCTCCCATCGAACGGAGAGCCTAACTGGGTTTATTCTGGCCGAACGCTGTGCTGACAGACATCAAACAAGCAACGACTAAACACTCATTCTCTAGGAGCTGTCTCTTCCACTGGAGTTGCAAGAAGAACCCAAGACTTGTTGCATTCATTCTAGCGGAAGGACGCGTGGTACCACCTCTTTGTCAGGCTGCAAGAGCCACCTCCCCATGGGACAGGGGAACACCAGTCACACCGCTACACATGCCCAGCAAAACCTCACAAATTCCAGTTGCGATAGTTTCGGTGGGAGAACTACCAAAAGAAATGATGGTGGAGCTCAAGTCCGACTTGTGTTTCCCTGCTTGTAGGCTGGCAGCACGAGCATATGGGTTAGCGCGTGGGAGAGGAGCTGAGCTAAATGCCACCAAGACAGTGAGGTCTTTCTCAAAGCATCCGGGTGGCACCAAGGCTCCACTCTCCTGGTTATCGGCCAAGGAATAAGGAGAGAAAGTAAAGCTCTGCTTTACGAGGGAAGGAGCTATGGCACAGGCGGCAATAAATGAGTCTCTCAAGGTCACAGCACGAGCTTGTGCTAAAAGCGGAAGAGAAGCCACAGTCCTGGGGCACGGCCGAGGCCCCAGCTCCCAATAAACTGGGTGTCATGTGCTCCACCTCTGCTACCCTCTTCTTCCTCCCCACTCCACATACTGCACGCTGAACTTTTTAAACCTGACAGTGATTTAGCAAAAGCCCGGACATCTTTTTTTTTTCCCCTCTTTTATTAAAAAAAAAAAAAAAAAAAAGAAATGAGGTTCTTGTTAAAGGGAATCCCCTTTGATAAAAAAAAAAAAAAAAAAAAAGAAATGAGGTTCTTGTTAAAGGGAATGGAAGTGATACAGCTGTGGCTGTGATTAACGTGGTTCAGGGTTGAACAGAATATTGCTTCTTCCCCGCAGTATTTTTAATTACGCTCCTGATTTTATATTTGGAGACCGTTGTAGACCTGTTCTGGTAAATTGTCAAGCAACCACAAGTCAAATATGTGTTAAATATGAGAATATACTGCCATTTTTATCTGATTTGTGGTTCATTCACACTATGTTATCTACTTTTAATTAAATACCATAAAATACACATGGTCAGCAGTTTGACTTTTCATTTCCTTACAATGTCAGTAATTCAGCTTGATTGTTGCCACCTACCACAGAATTGCATTTTAAAGATGTTACCCCTGCACGGTGCAGATTCAATATCGGAACAATTTAAACTAGTTGCTAAAAATAACCGCCACCTACTTAGTAGCAGCTCTGCCTTTACCAGTCACATGCAGATTCATGACTCTTTGCCTGCCTGACGAGGACGGGCAGCCTTGGGAGGCACCGCAGCGGCCTTGGTTTTGGGGGGTGGGAGGTGTTAGGTTTTCGGTTTTGTATGAAACGCGTGTGTCATCTGCGTGCTGATGGATAACCTACCTTGGTCATTAAAGATATGGCTCCGATTTTGCTAGATTACCCCAGGCATTGGAAATAAGAACCTTCCTACTGGAGGCATGTTATGCATGGACTTAAAGTTCACCACTTCATTAATAACACTACTCAGCTGGACATTTTACATGCCGCTCTGATATATGACTGTTTAGGTGCGTTTTTCCACCCTCCTACTCCTCCTTTAAAGGGGACTGAGTCTTTTTCAGCATTATTGTATTCTTTTACTTCTAGGCTTTTCTGCTAGAGTCCTGGAATTGGAAGATCTCAGTATCCTGGCTGGATTTCTTCAAGAGTAACTGGACAATTTGCTCTGACCGCTGAAAACAATCCATTAAAAACTAGAAAGAGCCACAATGAACATTTGTAAGAATGACAGAGTAAACGTAATAGCAGCGGCATCACATCAGACCAAAGGCAGATCCGATGGCTCGTCTCTGACGGTCACAAACAGCAGACACCCAAGGAAGAGGAGGAGAACAGGACCAGCCCATAAAGCAGTACTTCTCTGAACACCCTCCCAGCCTCCAGCAATTTGCAGCACACAGATTTCCTGAGCCAGACAGAGTGTCTTTGCATATAACAGCCCTTGATACGTTATTTTTTTTTTTGCCTGTAAATCTGAGCAGCCACTTTTCAAACACCTGAAAATTCCCTCATCCACAACACCCCGCAGAAAGGAGTTCCTTGCGTACCCTACGTGTGCCAGGAAGCAGCAACACGTTTTGTTTGCTGTGAACCCGTGCTCAATAGCTTTATTTGATGTGACCTGACTTTGTTAGAAGGAACAACGAACCGTTGTTGCCTGTTCTTCGACTCGATGCTGGTAGTTATCATTTCATAACCCAGTCATATCCCCTCACCTCTTTTCCAGGCTAAGGAATTCTAGACTATTTTATGATTCTTCATACAAAGCCATTCTCTGACTCTAATCGCTCATTTTCCACGCCTTTTCCACTCCTGCTGTGTCTGAAGGGTTGGAACTGAACCAAGTATTCAAGATGTGGGCAAAGCATGGATGTCTAAAGTGCTGAAGAGTGTCTCCTCTTTTGTTTTGTGTTAATCTACTAATAGCTCCTAACAGCAAGTCTACTTTTTTTTTTAACAAATACTAAGCACTGAGGTGATGCTTTCAAAACGCAACATTATAACCACATCTTTGTCCTAGAGAGATAGTATTCAATTCCATGCTCATCATCATCACTGCGATGCTGGGACTTCCACCCCACCTCTCCTGCTCTCTTACACCCATGCTGAATTTCATCTCCACTCTATTCTCAGGGATGCAGTATGAAAAGACGCTTCCTTGGTTCTTTGCTGTCAGCCTTTGTCTTAGTATCTTGAACAAGCTGGTGTTGCCTCCAGACTTGTCGACTTACTGCTCACCCTGTTTTTTAGAACATTTATGAAAATACGGAACAATATGGGCTGTAGTGCAGCCCTCTGGGAGGTTCTGCTGTGGAAATGGCCTCGCTATTCCTCTCTGTTCTTTCCCATCTTTTAAACAATTAGTTACCCATGTGAGAAACTTATGGAGGTTATTTCCTGTGAGACCCTTGGGTGAAGCACTTCTTCAAATGCCTTTGTGAACTCCCTGAGGACCCCATCACCCAGATCTCTTTGTTCATTTGCCTGGGGACTCCTTCAAAGGGCTCCTAAAGATTTGTGAGCCTTGTCCTCCCTTTTCTTTCTTGAACACATAACTTCAGCGTTTTGAAGGATGCCTCTTGCTTCTAATAATTTGGTTTACCCTGTGATTTGTCATGTCAGCTCCCCTTTGGTCTTTCTGAAGTCATTTGAAGAAAAACAGGTGATGAACATTCCCTCAGAAGTGCTTGAGGGATGACACTAAGATATTTGCAAGCTATCAACAACTGAGTTACAGAAAATACATGGGGGTGGGAAGTATTTTACGCTCCACCAGTGAAAGATCTAATCAGCAGACTGACTCCCAGGTGCCAGAAGCCCTGTACCATCTCCCTTGGCCAACACTCTAAAGCATGTGGCTAAGATTCCCACACACAGGCAGACTTTGGCTTCTGGAATATTTTAACATGACTGATTGCTTCTGGCATAATTTAGAGAAGCCTTAATCTGAAGCAGCAGACAAGAGTAGACCAAGAAGAAAAGCCCCAAGCCACCTATGCTGTGCTGGCGATCTGCTGAACACAGGTTGGGCAGGTCACGTCCAAGACCTCTGACCCTTTGTGTGGCTTCTCCCCAGCGCCAGGGCGTGTCTCTACAGTCGGCAATTGTACATGGACTTCTGCATCCACTTCTGGGTGCCAGGAGTCAAAGACGGACAAGACACCCAACAGCTAGAACTCACATAAGAGAAGCATAAATCAGGTGGGTTACCTGAACAAATGGGAGTGTTGATCCTCAAGAAGAGAAACCGAGGGAGGCTGGAAAAGGGTCTTCCACTGTACAGAAGGCTCCTTCCAAAAGGAAGGGAACTGATTTGTTCTCTCTGTGCGTACCGGATAGGACAACGAATAAGGGACAGAAAAGGAAAACCTGTTGGGAAATCCTTTTAAGAGTACAAATAGCGACCAGAGATCTTTAGGAGTAGGTTAGAGAAGAATCTGCCAGAAACTAAATAGATACAATAGGTCTTGTCTGGATCAGCTGATCTCTTGATATTCCTTTCCAGTCCTGTTTTCTATGTAATCCAAATGGGGTTGACTTACACAGCCTTTGAATCACACCCTTAGAAAACAGTTACTGCCAGCATATACAGATAAAAACAAACAAGAAAAAAAAATCCCTATTCTTAATTCAGTGTAATTCACTGAAGCTATAAAATAAGAGTTTTCCATGGCAGGAGAGCGAGCTAAGGAGTTAGAATTGTGTTACGGAAAAGGAATAAGTTGAAAGCAAAATCATAATCCATTAAGATGCAGCTTTCATAATCCAAACAGTCATATGATAGGAAGAGGAGGTTTGTTGAGCTTAAAGAAGGAGGTAGGTGTGGGGGGAAGACCTCTCCAATACATAAAAGAGGAAAAGTATAATTTTGGTTTGATTATAGATTATTATGGAACACATTCAAACCCCAGAGACAGAGTACGTAAACAAAACTGGACATTTCCCCTTTCCTCACACAGCTGGTTAAAATGCTCTTTTCTCACGTTGAGTGAAGCAGAAGCCCGTGTTCCACAATAAGAAAACAAATGAGCAAAGCAAAAA
This sequence comes from Buceros rhinoceros silvestris, assembly GCF_000710305.1. Lineage (NCBI taxonomy): Eukaryota > Metazoa > Chordata > Aves > Bucerotiformes > Bucerotidae > Buceros > Buceros rhinoceros. Next base: position 27,859 of record NW_010428682.1, on the reverse strand, counting down.
AAAAAAATGTCACATTAGCTAACCCCTCTATAGCCTCATAAGCTTGGAAGGCCTCATCTGCAGTACCTTGAGGTGACATTTTCCAAGCACTCATTTATGATTATGAATCATTTTCTCTAAGGGGAAAAAAAATTAAGATTCCTCAAAAAAAAAAAAAAAGGTAATCCTAAAAGACTGTGACAAGCCAGCCTAGCTTATGTGGTACGTAATCCTACCCAGCATCCTTTGTCTAAATAACTGAAGCCAGATCTCTCTCTAAATAAGAATTTACCAGCAAAGAACAGTGAGTAACATCTAAAAAGGTGCATTTGGTGTCACCACAGCTGGTTCCTTCCCCAGTCCTAATGAAGAACTGGAATGTCAGTGAGGAAGGGTCTGGACAATACCCGTGCCCAGACAGGTCTTGGAAGCACGGCAGAGGTCTAGCTGTCTTTTTTCAATCTTCCAGTGATTTTGAAAAAAAAAAAAAAAAAAAAATTCTGACCCTCAGCCTTCTCACTTCTAACCTGGGAATAACAAAGTTTTACTTACATAGTAAATGCTATGAAGTTTGGTTAATCAATGTGAGCAAAATACTTTCCTGAGAGATGCCACAGAAGGTCAAATTGATGGTAGGTCATGGCAGATCTGTATTTGGAAAAGGAATTTCGATACAGGTATTCATATTTACTGAAAACACCACTAATTAGGTTTGTCACGAGCTGAAAAGAAAATATGTTTGTCAAAGGATTACAAAGGAGATCATGAGGTAATCCCAAGATGCTAACAGTGAGTTTGACATTCAGGACCAAACTTAGACCAGGTGCAATTGGGGTAACTACACCCAAATTAACAGCAGTTGCGTAAGGACTGAGTTTAGCCCCAAGACCAGAAAAGTCAAGCTGGATTGGAAAGAATGGGGCTCTGGTAACGGGGGCACTTCCTCTCCAAGCTCTATCACCTAAGACATAATTGACATTTAAAAAGGGGGGTCTGCTGTAGCCAGAGTGCAAAAGATGGAGGACTTTCCTCCTAATTCAAGGCTTCCCAGGATTATTTTACTCTCCAGACCTTGTTTAATGCCAGATCAGCCCTCCGTAGGAGTTGCATTTCCAGGTGTCCTTGGCTAAAGTTTGGTAGTTCTTCCTGACTAACAAATGTCAACGTTGATGGCCTGCTCCGAGACAACTGGAGTCGCAGGAGCTTCTGAAACATGTCTAACAGACAGGTTTACTCCTGCCTCCTCTTCCAAAACCACAACTTAGCTATGGGTTTAAAGCGAGAGTAATGGTGGGGGTATGGTAGGGAGAAGCATGAACTGTTGCTTTAAAGATGAGATGAGACAGAGAGAAAAAGATTCTGTGGCTACTGCCCAAAAATATTAAGATAATGATTAAACTAAAAAATGCAAATACACAAGATGTTTTATGCTGCTAGGCAAGACCAGAACTGATATTAAAATGTCTCATGAACATTATAATATGTTCAGAGCAGGGGGGTAGAAGACACAGAGGAAAACAGAAGAGAAGCCATATGGTCATAGCCGGTGGTCAATACGAAAAAAACCAAACCCAAAACAGAAAGTACAGAAAGAGAAATGCAGATTTTGGAGGAGAAACATGTATTATCACACCTCTCCTGTGCACATGCACAGGAACTTCCAGGCTGATGTTCCACTGCGTGCAGAACCTCTGTCTCCACCTCAAGCCCAGTCTGAGGACCTCCAAGGTCCTTAAGGAGGATGCAATGGAAAGGCAGGGTTTCCTAAGTGGAGGAAGAATTATAATCCCAAAAGTAAGCTGCGACAGTTTTGTGACTCACTGATTCACCCATGCTGCTGGAGCTGGCATTTTCCATGGCAATCTGAGCGTATCTGATCCGAACCACCAGGAAGGTGCAACTTCCACCTCAACACACTGAGCCTCCTCAGAAGCCACCGACACCACAAGAAAATGGCTTGTTCAACAAATGGTCTTGCAAAACCCAAGAAAACAGGATGATCCCTGTTCCCTCATCTTTCAGCTCTAAAAACTACCTCCTGACACCTTAATTTCCTACAGTAACAATCTCTACCCCTGCTTTGTATGAGGAAATAAGGTGGGGAAAAACTAATCTTATGTCAGAGCAAATTAAGACGGCATAATTGACTGCAGAGAGGGCAGCAGCCGCTTTGGTCTCAGCTGCAGATACATTAAAGATTCACACACTCTGTGCGTTGGTCTGTCAAACAGGAACTACTCGGGGTAGTGGGAACAATCTCATCCTGTGCTTGCCCCAAAAGCAAGCCAAGTAATTATATGCCACAAATATGGCTGCACATCATCCCCACTACGGGCCAGTGGGTACCTGAGCAGCACACCGCATGTGTATGCATGACTGAAGATGGATAGCATGACATTTATTAACCATGCACATAATTAAAATCCTTTAAAAACGTCCTCAGAACAAAAATAACATCTCTCGAATTCCACAGGACAGCCCAGGCTGCCATCCTCAATAAGCCTCGTTACAGAGAGTTACACAGCTAAATCACTGGTATGGAAGCAGCACTCCAGGGACCGGTCTCGTATCAGCCCATCTGCCTAATCAGCAATGAAGCAACACACACCGGAGCTCCACGAGCGCATTAAGACCGCGCAAGCACACATGCAACGATACTGCGAGCACGAGCAGGCAACGGATCCGGGCTAAGACCAACCTGCTTATGCCAGACCCAAGGTGGGTTGCAGCAGCGAGTGCCCCGAGTGGGGCAGAAATAGTTGCTGCTGCATCGGTGCTAACACCAAAGCTTTGCTCAAGAGAGGACTCACCGCTGCTTATGTGTGAACGGCGTGAGAAGAGAAGCTCAGTTTTGCTACCAGAAGGGCTATATTTTTTCCAAGAACAGTCTGGGACGGTGCTTGTGAGGTACAATTTTCATCACGTTATCCACTGAGCCCCCATTAGCTCAGGGATACAGTTTTGAGCTCCAACCTGACTTTCCCCCAAAGTCCTTTTTCTCTCTACTGTGCCCCTCCGATCACTTTTATCCAAATTATCATCTTTGTAACACTTCTCCTATAATTGCTCCAGGAGAGAGACATTGCTACTGGCCTTCCACAGAGGGCTTTGTACTCCAGCCCAGCTCCAGTGGTGTATTAATAGAATAGCTGAAACTGGGTTAGGGCAACGAGTGATTCCCAACCAGACAGCCCACCGGCTTTGTACGTAGCAACAACAACTCCTCCTGCATCGTGCTGCTAGTCTAAAATTAGAGGAAAGACAAAAGGCCTAAGGAATAACCTACCTTGCATTCTACAGACAGACATCCCACTTGTAGCCAAATAAGTATATCAGATGTTCCAAGCTGCCTTCTCCTGGGACAGTTATCTCTAATGCTGTCTGAAAAAGAAGTTGTAAAAGAGGTAATAAATGTAATCAAAAAAAAAAGGTATCAACCAATACCTCCTCACATATCATCAGCTCTCCCAGACATCTTAAATTCAGAGACAACAATATTTCTGAAACAAACTGGCATTCCAGACAACAAGCTGGCAGGCACAGGGGTAAACAAAGTCATGGATGAACTTGTAAGATGTTTTGAATTTTGAAAGTTTCCCCTTCCCCCAAGTGAAGCAGATTTGAAACGGGATCAAACTTGTACCTCACACTTGATGAAAACATCTGGCAACATCCCTACAGAGGTTTCCCAAAGACACCAGCAAAGGCCCAGCCTTGCTGCAAACCTTTAAGAGTAAAGTCAGCAGGGACATGGCCTGGTCCTCCTGCACCCCTCCATGTCCTCCTTCCTGCCTGCCTGCAAATGAGCACCCAGAGGCACGGAGGGAAGGACAGGACTTTTCTCCCCGGCAAGAGGAAGCAAGACCATGGAAAGCAGGAGGCAGAAGGGAGTCAGCTGGGACATGGGAGAAGCCAGCCTAGTCACGTGGCCTCTGCGGGCTGAACGCAGGAGGCAGGACAGGTTTCATCAGCCCCGTGGACAGGTTCCCTCTCCCTGAACGCTCCTCTCCTTCCCAGCAGAGCCATGTTGCAACTTACGATCGCAACCTGCCACAACGAATCTGTAAGGACGGGTGTACGCCATCACTTAACCTTGGCTGGCCTGAAGCGCCATTACCAGCTTCCCCGAGCAAGATCTTCCCACTGCCAGCTACCGCACCTCTCAGAGCATCTGGTGAGTTAGCATCATCCCACTTTATTCCACTGGAACTCCCTCGCCCCCGGCACCCGCGCGCAGCCCGGCCAACTCCATCACTTCCACGGAGAGAAGCTCTTGCCTGTCATGTATCTTTCAAAGCGAGTTAGCAAGGCCGTGTGTTTGCAATTCCCCGCTTGGCTCACGTTTCCTTGGCCGCATCCGTGCACCTCCGAGCCCTGCGCGCCGGCCC
>NW_010428682.1:22955-23382 GCF_000710305.1 Buceros rhinoceros silvestris | reverse complement strand
GCCCGGCCACCAGCTCCGACAAATCTGGAGACGCTGCCGCTGAGCGGATCTGTTTATATCTGTAAAAATTAGTGTTGCAGCTCCACCTAAGCTAAGCAGTTTTGCTTAGGAAATTACAGCGTGGCATTTGAGCGGCTCTTCAGAGCATGGAGGAGTAAGTGGGTATTGGCAGCGTGGTTTTAATTAAGCAGGTAAAGCCTAGATTAAGCTGCGTTGAAGGGATAGTGTTTCTTTAATTCAGTATTGTCGCTCTCCTCTGCCAGGGCATAAGGGGTTGGCCTTAAAATTCTGGTAACTAAAAAGCCAGTCTCATGGCCAACTATTAATTGATTAAATGCAACTGTGGGCTCCCAGTATCGGGAAGCGCAATTTTCCCGGTGTCGCTTCGAGTCTGAAATACCTCAAGGGTAATTACAGACCGAGATGC
>NW_010428682.1:19399-22797 GCF_000710305.1 Buceros rhinoceros silvestris | reverse complement strand
AAGGCTTTGAAGTAGGGAAATAAAAGATTAGGGTGGCTGAGACGGTCTGCGCCTGTTCGTTTGTCCTTCACGGCAAAGCTGCGATCTGTTGCCCGGCCAGCGGTCGCAGGCAGCCCCGGGGGTCAACGCCGAAAGCGCCGCAGAGCAGCGGCCTCTTACCTCCGCGGCCCTAATAAAAGTTCCATGCAGCCTCTTTGCCGTGGATTTGGCATGCCTCGCTGCCCGCCCGCCGCCGCACTGACCACTCGAGGAGGAGAGAAGTGCGCTTTCTCTGACCAGCTAAATTATTTACCCTGGGAACAATTATATAACACGGCACGCTAGGCTTAAAAAAAAAAAAGCACTTCTTCAGCTTCCGAGGGAAGAGGTACTAAAACTAATTCTGAAATGAAGAGATCCAGTCTTTATTTCTAATTAATAACAGGTTAGAAGTAAAAACCGCTATTAGTGACAGAACATAACAAGGAAACCAAACCGGCATTGTTAAGAGGGCTATTTAAAGAAATGTTAATGAATTGAATCTGAAGTTCTTCTTAGTCAAGCAGGAAACAACTAATGGTTTAAAGAGGAAAAGTGAAGCGTTATTAAACGCTGCGTATTTATTATGTCGGTGACCAGTTTGCCAGAGGCTTTGAGGTGAGAAGGGAAGTTCAAATCCTTTCCACTGCATTTACAGCTAGGGAAAGGTAAATTCATAGGCTTTCTCACATACCACACAAGGGCTTAGTAATTTGTTTGGATTAATAGCATATTGTAGAAGCATAACACTCACACTTTAAAACTAACAAATTCAGCGAGAGCACAGAATTATCATTTAACCATTACTGTCGTCATAAAAACAAGTGCTCTTAATGCTTTGCAGCACATCTTTAAAGTGCTTTAAAAGCCAACAGCTAATTTATCCTGCCACAACCTACCTCGTGGTAGGCAGGAATTGTTATCTCCCCTCTGCAGTTTGAATATCAACGGGGAGTTAAGTGACTCGCCCAGGGCCACAGAGAAAGTCCCGTTTCAGAGCTCTTGGGGTGTGCTACTGCTCCAAGCAAACTTTGGGTAACTCATTCGCAGTATGGTACTAATTAAGGAGTCTTTGAGGTTTTTTTGTCTTTGGGAACTAGTTTTCTTCAGGTTTTGACAGTGAGGTAGCTTTCTCCTCTGAACCACAGCAGAATTGGAGCTTTTCAGATGGTCCTGCTCTTCCATCTTGGCTCCGTAACATGCAATGGCCATGAAGGGGGATTAGAAGGAGGATCAAAGAATAAAAAAGTGCCCGGCACTCGTCCTAGCCTGAGTACCCACTACTTGTACCTGGAAGCAGTGGTGGTTTGGAGCCACCTTTATGTTTCATGAGTGAGAAGAGCAAGTTTTTTATACAGGATTACTCCAGGTTGCAATGGTTACTAAACACAACAGCTCCAAGAAGCTATTTCCAAGGCTAAGCATTATCACACACCAACTCCCAGATGATAAGAACATGATTTTGGATGTTATCCCTCGGGGATTCCCCTGCTCTGCAGGTGCCCTCCTGTAATCAGCTGCGCTGGCTTGTTTTCTACCAGTGGAGTGCTTGGCAAACCACCCCCACGCAACGAGGATCTCCTCTAGACTGAAAAGCATAAAAAGGAATTATTCAACTACACTGGTACGTGGTGGTGTGGAACAGCAGCCTTCCTCTGGCACCGCCAACAAAAGCCCACTGCTAAAGCATATAACGTTTAGCTGCTACAGACACAACAATAACCGCCCAAACCTGAGATAATGATGTTCTGGGCTGGGGGAAGTCTGCAAACAGGATGACAGATCAAGTCCTAGCACCATGAAACAGCCTTGAAAAGAGCTACATGGCAATTCATTTCTCTCACCCTGCATCTGGGTGAGATGAGATGGGCAGGGGATCTGCTCCAGACAGGCTTCTGCCCGCAGAGGTAGTCCCGCAGAGGAGCGTGCAAGCAGATCTGATTTACAGCTGGACTGGAAAGGTGCTTTGATTTATACCATCTGCTCCTCGAGCCCCTGTATCCACCATCGCCTCTTCTCAGATGCACCAAACACAGCTCAGACTCCAAGACGACACCCCTAAGAAACTGAACTGTCCTGCCTTTCTCAAGCATATCAGCTGTTGACATTTGCAGACCCATGAAAAGACGGAAGATGATTCCTCCCTACTTCTCCAACATACTCAAAAGTTCAGACAGTGCAAGGTCCCAGAGGCTACAGAGAAACTTGCAACTGCAGAGAGCACATAGCTGAGCTACCTCCTCGGCGCGAGCACTGGACCACCATGGTTTAGGACTGAAAGGTTCCAACTCTGCAGGCAACTCAGATATCTTTATCCAAACGAGACTTAATTCGATACTCGGTGCTATCTCATTGCCACGGGTACATCCTGGTGGAGTGGATGCACCCACCAGAGCTCTCACCGCACCCTGTACCTACCAGGTTTTTGCATTTCTGCACAGAAGTACCCGTGGTTGGTATCAGCGACAGGCATTTCACAAAGTGGGGGGGAGGAAACAGACAGTGGAGATAAAAAATGGACATTATTTACCTACATTAGGCTTTGGTGCTAATAGCACCCAAGAAAAAGGAAAAGTAGATGAATCACGAACTGGATATCTAAGAAATGTGAATCATTAAAAAATATTCACTGTTCTTGCGATGGCACTTCTTTATCGCCCCACGTTCCTCGTCCGCACTTGACTCTCCAGAGAAACTATTTTACTTCACACATGCTATTTTTCCAAACAGTAAAAAATGTCTAATTCAGTACATTAAAGCTTCTGTTAATGTGATTTGAGAGGTCAAACCCAACTTCCAAATAAATATTTGCTGGATCTTATTTATTTCCACCAGATTTTATATTAACGGTGCCCGTATCCACTACTGTTTAACACCCAAAAACCAGCATTACCTCCCCGCTCAGACCTATGAAACCATTATACCAGCAGTTCTGCTAAAGAAGAAAAAGAAAAAAAAAAGGTGTATTTAAAGCTCTGCAACCACACATCATTCTCCTTGCAGGCAAGGAACCATCCGCTAGAATAAAGCAAATATACTATACCCACAGCAACCCGGTTTTCGGATTTCAGCTGATTCCAGTGATTGTTTAATCATACGTGTTTCCCAAATATCTTTACACTAAGGATTCGGATATCTCTTCCTGAATATACCTCAGTCCGGTACAAATCAAGTAGTCTTCACGAAAAAGGCTACGAGCACTGTAGCTTAATAGCAGACATAGCTGAACATTTGAAATTCCACCTAATTAAAGTGTTAACTTTCTATAGAGACTCTGATGTTTGCTCAGAAGAGAGGCAGAGCCGTGATGTTTGCAGATATCATTTCAGTTGTATTGCTTCCAGGGAGTATTTTATTTGTACAAACCTAGGATCTTTCCC
>NW_010428682.1:18430-19324 GCF_000710305.1 Buceros rhinoceros silvestris | reverse complement strand
TACTCCATGTAAAAAATAGATTAGTCCCTTGATAGCCTTGAAAGTCGTATCACTCGCAAGAAAATTAATAATGCATTACAAAGTATATAAATTTTAAAAATTAGCGGAAGTAGGTTGTAATGGTCTGAAGACCACTGTCCATCCCCGTTCACATCCAGCTTTCGCAGAGAGTTTAACATCTTCCCCTCTGACGGTGCGAAGAGGCGGAAGCGCAATTATTTCTGACAGCTTCCCGTTAAGCCCCCGGTGTCCCCGGCCATACCGCGGATGCAGCAGAGCAGAGCTTTGAGTATGAGACAAAAGCTCGGAGCAGCTGAGGGGAGGGGGACGGCAGCCTCCAGGCAGATGCTCCTTGGTGGCTTTGGTCCTCAGTGTGGCCCCCTAATTTAAAAAGGTGCTCCTGAATGCTCCAGCACACCTCTGGCACTTCCAAGCGCAGTGCCCAACCCAGGCTACCCGGACTGCCCCCCTCAACCCCCTCAGAGCAGAGGTTCCGTCTATCAGGCGACGGACTTGGAAATGTGCTGCACCGTAATACTGAAGAAGCACCGAGTCCGAGCAGACTTTGGTACATAGTATTTCTGCAGCAATCGTTTCAACTCATCAGTGGTTAAAAAGTGTTTTAAAAGAGAACAGAGAGAAAATAGAAGAAAACATATGTTTGCAGGATAAATACATCATGCACTGAGAGAAGCAAAGATGACAGGATTCTGTGTGCAGGTAGCAGGGTTTGCTCTAACGAGGCTAACGACCAAGGGGGAAAAAAGTGCTTGGTGTTAGAAGCACCACAACTGGCGGCTCCCGCTGCTTAATTAAAGCGTACAACACCTCCTCCCAAAAGCTTCTGTTAAAAGCCTGCTCATGAAATGGGCAGGGGACAACGTGAGGAAGCAG
>NW_010428682.1:0-18375 GCF_000710305.1 Buceros rhinoceros silvestris | reverse complement strand
CTTCTTTTAAAAGCCTTGTCATGAAATTGGCAGGTGACAACGTGAGGAAGCAGAAAGGAGGGAAAGAGCCCAGACCCTCTCATTTTGATGAAGTTCCCTAGATTTTGGTGGGGTGCCGACAGCCTCCGTGATGCCAGGGTCACCAGAGGAGTTTGAGTCCGACTCCAGCCCTGCCTTTTGGTTAGAGCCACTGGTCTGAAGAGGACCTGGAAACAAATTTCCAGTGCCGTTCTATTGCTGGCACACAGCAGCAGCGTGTATATGGCAGTGCGAAACCTGGTATTTTCTTTTACCTCTTTAAAGTCCAAACTAGTCACTATTCCTTCTGGGTTTGGCGGGGGCAGAGTGTGAAGGGGAGGAAAACCTACCGCCATCTTCCTTCCTCGGGCAGCGGCAAGCTGAGGCGCTGCGAGGTGCCACCTGAAGAAGTCAGCATTGCCAGCGGAGCCTCCAGAGGCATCGGCACACTCCCAACCTCATTTCTGAAACACAGAGCAACACGGACATTTCCTCAGCAGCTGTTACACACACTCTGAAAAATAACAGGGACCGGCTTTTATATGACTGCCACACACACGCACACACAAAAGAAACCCGCTACGCCACATGTAATCACTCCCTCTGAGAAAACAAGTCGCAATGGGTTGTGCTGAGCTTCCTGAACACACAGGATAATGAGGGAACAGAATATATGCCCTGGGAGTTCGTGTCGGAGTTTACCAGCACAACACTACTCAGAAATTTTGAAATTCACTGCAAAATGCTACCTGGAGTTTTTGTGGGCGTCCAGAATAACCGTAACAATACCTTCTTAATCTCTCACCAAGAAAATAAAAGCAGCACAGCTCAGAAATAAAAGGTGCGCGACCCGCTAGTGAGCCTTCTATAGCTTTGCTCCCTTGTATCGGGTATTGGCTGTTGGCACAACTTCAGCAGAAAGCTGGGGAAGGGAGCGCGATGGAGTGCTGGGGTGGCGGAACACAACGTTTCTGCGGCAGCTGTGTCCAGGTCCCGGGTCTGCACGTGGGCAATGCCATAAGCAGGAGGTGACAGCCCTGAAGGAAACCGAGGTGCATCCAGAAGTCCCAGGTTCCTGCTCTGCAGAAGCAGAGCTACATGCACATAAACTATAAACCAATAAAAAACAACCACAGGGAATCAATCCGTTGATTATAAAGGACTAATACCTGAGCAGGGTAACTGCAGTTTTAATACAGTCCTTAAAAATCAGCATCCCTGCATCTTCGCTCCTTGCTTTTTGTTTGTGTTCCTCCTCACTCGCTGTTCTTTGACTGCGTGGCGCAGTGTCGCAGTTAGAGCTGTCAACCATCCTGGAGCCATAAGTATTTTTCAGACCACTCGTTAACAAACAGACTTCCCATCTCAATATGCCTTACCCAAACGAGATCTTTTCTCAACAGCTGACAATTCTGTATTATACTGTTACAGGCTTACAATTGGTGACACCATATTGTTAGATTTTGGTACTGACCTTTAACAATGTGCTGCCTAATTACATTTTGTGTTCTATTCGGAGCGTACAAGAGCATTTTATTCGTGGCCCCGCTTTATTCTGCTCTTTGTTTCTCAATAAATGCAAAATAATAAAATCCCATATCCGAGTGTGTCGAGTATTTTTATTGACCCAAGTGTTCTGCTAGTAAACACAACCTTGATGGTTTCATGAGTGAAAGTTTATTAGGCTGTGTTAGTTTTAAAATACAACTGCCAGGGGACTGATGTTGAAATCATTTCTTACAAGACAAACTCGGCTTTGGATGCTTTCCCAGCACAAGCATCACAATGAAAGCAAAATGGCTATCCCCAAGTCGTGACACCGGGCATTCATTCCTGCAGCGGCCAACGTTGAAACGTTTAATGCCGCCTCCCACTTAGACAGAAAGAAAACAACAAGATAGCTTTGAAAAACTTACTCCCTGTTTGGTCTCTTCAAGGTAGTCCTCATAAATAATTAGCCGAATTCCCTACCTGTAGGTCCACCCAACTGGTTAGAATCTGGGCTGCCTGTCACGACAGCATCTAGAGAGCGACTTATCTAATACCTTGAGTTGCTTAGCATTTTTATATTAATTTATCTTTGGTTTTGTGGTGCTATCCCTGGACTCCATCGCTGAAAGTGAGGGCATTAGGTCCAAATGGTCCTGCCCACCCTAAAATTAGTGAGCCAGCCCAAGGAGAGACAGGAGCTCGGATCAGGCCCCCCCTGAGCTAAGGGGGGCTTATTGCTATTACGCTATTTTCCAGCATTACTGCTTCCAAAAAAAAGGTCTTTCCCAAAACATCACATCAGCCAACCAACATTTCCGATCTGGCAGCACGTTTAGGGATGTGCCACTTCCCAGGAGCCCTTTTGGGGGAAATTGGAGACTCGAACCACGGGGGGTAGGCAACGGCGTTGTTTTGAAATAGCCCCCTCAGCTGCCTGACAACTACACCACTCTCACTTGAGCCCCCAGCTCTCAGAAACAGCACCCGCATTCCTACGATCTTTTATTTTAAGCAGCCAGGAGAAAACCTCACATCTGCCCCGTATAGCAGCAGGGTCGCTCCTATGCCAAGGGTTTAGCTCCGCTCTCTGCCGATCCTCTCTCGTACCTTGGGGTGAGCCTTGGCTGGTGCAACACCTTTGCTAACAAGTTCCCGGGTGTCCATAAGGCCCCGTGAAATAAAGTTTTGGGGGAAGTGCTAGCACAGCGTTCACGAGCGATGTGCAGGGTAGTGGGGAAGAACCTCCCTGAGGAAGGCCAGACCAAGAGCTCTGCTGTTCCCCTGCCCACACACCATATTGTCTTCCTCCAGCAAAGCTACGCCAGAGACTTCCTGTGATACCAAACAACAAAAGCGAGAAGGAAGAGGAAAAAAAGCCTCGTGAAAATATCCTGTCTGTTCATTTCCACAAGCGCTAGCGAGACGTTGTTTAAAATCATACACATGTAAAAAGATCTAGAGGTTGCTGGTTAGTTTGTCATATATTTTTATAGGCTTTTCTGAATGGTTTTAGATTTGACACAGTAACTGACTGTTACTAGAAATAAACTGTAAGTCAATTCCATGCTTCCATAATTCACTGCCCAGGGTTGTTCAAAAAGATTTAGTGATACTTGTGATAGACAGCAAGCCTCTTGATGTTTTCATTTGCACTTAGTGCCTGTAATTCCTCAAACTTGCTGACCTCTACAGAACAGGGTGGAAAAGGGCTCCAAAACTTTGAAGGCACTCACTCACCAAAACGTCCAAAACACCCTCAATTCGCTTCTTTTCAGGGCACAAACACCAAGATGGGAACAAAGCAATTGCTGTTGGTTTTAAGAAGGTGATTGCTGTAATTATCTCCATGACCAATCGTGTAGTTTTAGTCATTTGTAATGGAAAAAGTTAAACGCACCCCCCTAAAAAAAAAAATAAAGCCTTTTTGTGACTCAGAATGTAAGTCCTCCTGACAGATGCATATTAATAAGTCCCTGCCCAAGCACTTTCGTTTTGAACTTTAGCCTTTCTAGGGACATTTCCTTCTTCTCTCCAAAAGTTAATGGATATACTTTCAAAGTTCCAGGTCTGGATGTAAAAATACACAAACAAATCCGTACCTGGGGGGCTCTGCTACCAGGCGTGCTGGTTAGCTGGAGCTAACAACCATTTGAACATTCAGATACGTTCGCAGTTCCTGCATGTAACCCACGACGTCCCCGCTCGGAGGAGCTGATGGCCATGAACTATTTAACTGTAATAGTGGGAAGAGGTAACAAGCAAAACTGCTGTTGCGGCTCCTCTTAATGCAGGGTTCCCGGGACAAAAGCACCTTGATGGTATCAGCACGGATCTGTCATTACAATTTAATTACCAACAACAGGCCACTGACATTTGAAACTGTTTATCAGATGCTGATCCTGAAGGTGGACCAGAGGCCACTTCTCCTTCCCCCAGAGGGTAATTTTTACCTCAGCAGAAAACGCCGTATGGTTAGCGCCGAGCTGGCATCGCACGTGGAAACCCGGTCGCTTGTTTCCTTTCCAGAAGTGAAGACCTCCCCAGTGGTGCTGCGCACCATGGTCTTACCACCACCATGGAGTGGGAGGAAAACAGCCAGATTCCACGGGAACAGCCAAAAAACAAAGCACGGCAGCCTGGCTCCCAAGACAGGGTGTAGCAACAACTAGATATGGGGCCTTCTTGGAGCCATCTTTGAACAACCAGGTTGGGGAGCACCTGTGACTTTAACCGAATGGGGTGGAACCTCAGCCAGCAAAACCCGACCCCATGGTGTCTGCAGTGGAGATGATTCTAAAAGCTCAGGTGTTTCACAGCAGATGGAGCATGATTCAGCTTTATACCGTACAGTCGCTCATGTAAATTATATCCCCAAATCCTTCACAATCAAACAAACAAAAAGCCTAACACACACACCCCCCAAAAAAACCCTATTTCTAGGAAAAATAGAGTGATAGGACTTGCATTAATACATTTCATTGCATTTAGACATCAGGTGATTAACCAAGAATTTGGAAGGATGGGAAGGAAAAAAAATGATTCAAATTCAGGCTTTATATGAACCTCAATATCAGATCATTCATCCCCATTTCTTCTGTGCATTAACCATTTAACATTTCCCCCCTCTTTTTCTAAGAGAGAAAAAGAAATTGCAGGCTTTGCGCTCCCAGCAGAGTGGGCAAAGATCTTTTAAAACCTGTCCAGCAAGCCAGCGGCTTGCTAAAAATCAATCAGATAACAGAAGCCAGCACTGCTGACACAAAGCCATTAGCTTTTATTTGGACATTTTCACATATTGTCTAAACTTTGCTTTTGTCTCGAAGGTTTGTACCACACACACGTCCCTTTTACTACAAAGGAACCTGGGAGAGGAGGTCGGTTCTGACGCAGAAAAAGGAGGGAAGGACTAAGTTGCGAAAAGATGCGCTGGAAAGGTAGTGTGCCTCCTGCCCTTTCAGCTGGAGTGTCGGAAAAGCCCCTACGCACACAGACACATAAACAGAACATACATTTTTTATGAATCAGCCTTTAGTTTTAATTGCTTCATAGAGCATAGGCCAATTATGGATGAGTTGGCAGGATGAGGATCTTTCCCAGCTCAGCTGAAGCTGGGAGACCTAGAGGTTGCTTTGCTGCTCCTGTTCACACCTTTGGCCAAAAAAAGCGATGAATGTCATTAAACACCTCTAGCACAAATACTCGGCTTTGTATGGGTTGAAAAGTAAAAGCAGAAGACCAAAAAGTTCTCCTTTTGGCCTCATCTCTCACTTTCAAATAAAATCAATTACAACATCTCCACTTCTCTGAGCTTTGGAAAGATAAACACCAGTAAATACAGATCTAGAATTGTACCTAGAGAGAGTCTAAGGTATGCAAGTCCTCCGAGAGCTCCCCTCCTTTTATCTATAACTGATCCTCTTCACCTTCAGAGTGCATCAAGGTCACAGCTCAGTTAAGAATTCCTTTGAAAATATTTCTAGACACTTTCCAGTATATACTGTACATTTTGCAGTGCACAGCTGATTACAACATCACAATCTCAAGGCACGTTAATTGTAGGAGTAATCAGCTTAAGTGGTGAGTATGTATAGCTCACAAATGCTCTGTGGGTAAAGCAGCATCTTCCAGACGAGGGTATCATTTTTTGTTGTGGGGTTTTTTTCTTTCTTTCTTCTGTACAACCACATTAAGCATTTTTAAACAAACATAATTAGCGCTGAGGACTGAAACTGGCTTGCGAACTCGCAGGCGTCAGCCCAGGTCAGCCATGGCAGAGGTGGTGCAGCCTATTTCAAACGGGGAGGTGGTCCGTGGTCCCATTTCTAACAGACTGATAAACACCGCGAGCGGCATCACTGCGGGTTTTCTTAGCAAAAACCAACAGGTTCACAAGAGGGAAGGTTAAATTGCACTTTTAAGCCTAATTAAAGGATGTTGAGCAAGTGTTCAGTGCTGCATTGGAGGGAATATAGGGGCCTGGCTTGCTGCTGCTGTTTCATCTGAACGCTCCAGAAGCTGGGGGGTAAAAGATCTTTACAGTCCCTTCTAGTCTCAGAATCAAAGAATCTAAAGAGCTTCTGGCCTGATTTCCCAAAACACCTACAGTTCCCCAGGAATTCCAGATAAACAGCGTGGGTGGCGTCTCCAAAGCAGGTCCCAGGACTGCTGTACTGTCCGAGCCAGCCCACTGCTCTGCTGCTGTACTCGCTTGGGAACGATAAAGAGAATGAAAACTTGATAAAGAAAATGAAAAACTGGCAAAAGTAGGCTGTATAATCCTAAAATTAAAAAAAAAAAAGTTTAGAAAAAACCTTCCAGCTCAGGATAAACATTATAACGAAGCCTCTAAATTTCCTAATGAAAGAATTAGCTATCAAGATAAAAGTAAAATGATTTATTAGATATTCAGACATCACAGAAATACAGTAAATCAGTCTAGGCAGTAACTATTCCATCTCTACTTGCAGTCATTAACTCTTTGCCAGCTGTAAAGACATCCTAACAACTCCGTTTAATTCCATAAGCTTGTCTATAATCCAGTACTAAACAATAATTACTATTGACGCGTTAAACAGGAGTGGAAATCTTTCTGCCTGAAGATATGAGGAGAGGATGTCCGAGAACCTGCCTGTGAGGGCACAAACACTCTTCAAAAAACCACCCCAAGCATTACAAACTTGTGAAACTTCAAGGAGGGCACCTGGGCACCGCCAGCTCTGCTCCCCATCTCTCCCACCTCTGTCCTCCCACACTCATCCGGCTCCTGCAAAAATCAACTTGCTGCGTCTCTGGTGGTTAAAATCCTGCAGCTTTCCAGCAGCTTCTCTCTTATTAAAGCACAGAATATACTGCTTGGTGCTGGACAAAGTCCCCCCTCCCCATCCTTCTTTCTCACTAATGGCTCTTTTCACGATCTGCAGCAAGGATCATTTAATCTGTGAAGAATAGAAATTTCAGTGTTTATGTATCGCCAGTTATTACCTTTTATTTCTAAATAGTGTATTTGGAAGAGGAGGAAAGACTTGATTCCTTCCTGTATTTGCCATGGAGCGAATGTTCAAGGATGATGCAGCAAGCCATTTGTCCTGGCATCATTTTGGATGCTGAAACTAGAAGGTGCTGCAAGCCCCTCCGCCGCCTCGGAGCAGACTCACCCGTGGCCACCCCGCAGCACCTCCTGCCTTTTCCTGCCCACCACAGCCCCGCTGTTTGGGAGCGGATGGATTATATGTTCACTTTTTACATTTATCCTGGTCGCTTTTCTCTATGCCACCAGCAATGGAAGCACTTCAAAAGGCAAAAGCCAGGCAAGGCCCGTTGCTGCAGTAGACGAGCCCTCTCCACCTACCCCTTCAAGCCAAGGAAATCCTCTTTGTGTTCTGATACAACCAATCACGATGAAATACGGATGGATATAAAAGGCACAAATGGTAAAAAATAAAAGTCTGTGTGCTGTAACATTCAAAGCTTGCAATGTGTTAAGCAAGGAGATGGTGAAGTCCTCTCGACTGGCTTATGAAATCCAGGCACAAGTAAAATCCTGGAGGCACCACAAATGCTGCTCTCACAATATTTAAGCCAAAGAAAGTAAAAAACAGGAATTGGAGCATCAAAAATAATTATGTTAGAATAACGGGTTATTTTCCTGAGAGCTTGCCCTCCTGCAAGTCCCCGTTTTGCCCGTGTAATCCTGCACTTCTCTGAGCAACCTGCCTGAGAGGGACAAGGCAGGGCTTGGTGTGCTTGTGCCAGGGCTCAAATGCAGCCTGCGAGATTCAGAACCCCCTGAATTATTATGGGAATTAATCAGGGGAGGAGAAGGGAATCAGCCTAAACGTTCCTTTGGTGACTTTAAGTTACATCTACTATCATCATTTTACATCAAGCTTTTGAAAATTATTTAATTTTTTTCTCTATTTCATGCCAAGGTCTTAATCTTTACTGCACTGGCAGTGAGAACGTTTTAAAGAATCATTTCCCGAGACACATTTAATACATTTCCAGTAAATTGTACATAAACCTGTCCAGCTGGCTGGGTCATTTACCCAGCGACACACCCACTGAGTGCAGGATGCCACCTGAGATTTACCTCGATGCTTTCAAAAACAAAACGATGATGGGATAAAGCTTCGCTAATGTGTGAGTGCGATGGGGAATACGATGATAACTGCCCACCGGGGAGCACCCGCATCTTTTTAAGTTTTGTTATGGGAAAGATTACGTACCGGATTAGACAAAAGGGTTTTGAAGAGCAGCGCTGAAATTACACCGACTTTAGGAAAAGCAGCATTAAAATGCTGGTTGACTACTTAAAACCACTTACGAAACAGACGCTAAAGTTGATCGAGTGGTTTTGAGCTGTATCCGGCAGCACTTTCAGGGACTGCTAAACACGCGGGGGAATGGAAACAGAAGTTTTGGGGGGATGAGGGGTCTGGGCAGGATCTGCTATGTCAGAAGCAAAACATCAACAATCGCTCCCAAAAAATACCAACCATCTCTTTCAGCTTTGCTGAAATTAGACCAGTAAAGAACGTTTAAGATGGACTTTTTTTTAAGAGCTTCTCCTAGGAATATGTTTGCTGACTCCAAGCCTGGATGGGAATGGAAAATAACTTTTCCTTTTTCACAAGCTATTTTTGATAAAGAGTGAAGGAGGCAAAGTGCTGAGGAAAGACCAGGTAAAGGTGTGGAGCTCAGCAGCCTGGTTTGCCTCCAAATAATAATAATAAAAAAAAGCAACTTGTTTACGGTACAACCAGCAGCATCTTTTCCTGCAGGTAAACTTGTACCTTTACCAGCAACGTCACCAACAGAGTATTCGAGACAGCCCCAGAGATCTTGAATCCCACATCCCACACAATTACTGGTGTGGCTGTGCGAAACATTAGCACTTGGAGTCACCGAAGCCTTTGATGAGAAGTTGGGCGACAAGTCATGGCCCAGTCGCCTCCTTTTGTCCCTGCAACTCCCTCCCCACCTCATGCAGTTCTCAGAAATTGAGATGCGCTGGCATCCTCGTCACTGTTCATCACTGCCGCTTAAGTGAATTTAATAAAATTATTTTTCTAAACTGTTTTAGATGCCATATCTATAATCCATAAAATTTATTGTACCTTTATGTAGAATTATCCTGGAGTTGAATATATAAATCAATTTATAAGGTCTAATGACATACAAACGCTTAAAAACTAAAGGCGATGTAGTAAATTCAAATTACCATTACAAATGTAAGCTTTGTAGTCAGTGTGTGACCCGCTAAGGATTATATTTAACTCCCCTGAGAGTGGTTTATCATAAAACTTTATACTTTTATTACAGTGAATTATTAACTCCTCCATGATGTGAGTCATTCCATGCTCTGACTATAGCTTTTTTAATGACACTATAATAGACATCTTGCTAATAGCGGTAGGATTGCTACCTCTGAGGTTAAAAAAAAAGACGATGACAAAAGAAGGAAGAAAAGAAGTGAAAAGAAAAAATATGCGGAACAAATATGTGAAAATTCCCAACAGAATAAAAACTAAACACCTGTAAGAAGACCCATTCAAGACCAAACCATGTAGAGGACATTACGGTCTTCTGACTGCATGGAAAGCCAGTAAGCTTACCAGGCTGGTACCTGAAAATCACCAAAATGTTTTACCATTGCAAGACAAAAAAGTCTGGATGACTATGATTGGAAGCGGTTTTTTCCCTTTTACACAAGGAAATTTTTTTTTTCCCTCCTGATGCTACAGTTTTAATCGAGTGACTTTAAACCACCCTCATACAAATTACTTGAAAATCGCTCCTCCTTCCGAGGAAGCCACCGCAGACTTTTCCCAGTGAACATTTGCACCACCTCCAGCAACCTGCAATTTAACATCCATGTTTCCAGACCCTCCCTTGGCTGCTGGGACCAGTCCAAAATCCTGGGACACTTCTAAGCTTGGTGAAATCTCAATCCCAGCTCACGGCAAGTCCAGGGTTGACATCGCTATCAGAAGAACAAACCCAAGGGAGGTGTTTCACTTCACCTCTTTTTTGTGTTTTGTTATGTATTTCAAAACGGGTCCAGCCGACCAGAAAATGTCACCGGGCTCCATGAGCTTCTCTCTCCACAAACCAAGCTTTGCTGTAGTTACATTTCCAACAACAACAACAAAAGAAAACAAAACATACCACAAAACCAAACAAACGAAGAAAAACCTCGGCTGGTTTCAAGATAAAGCCAGCCCATTCCTGACCAGATTTCCACATTTTACAGGCACAAAGGATTTTTCTATGTGTTCGAATATGCTTTTAAAATGGCATACAGTTTTCTATAAAAGAACTCTACCAGAAAAGTGACTAACTTCAATCTGACTCATTGTTAGTCACGTGGCATTACTCAAAAATAAACCTGGAGATATTTTTAAATGATCCTCTGCAAAAAATAACAAGAGAAAATTCCCAGTTCTTATATTTTTTGAACACTTATTAGTAAAGCACAGTCAAAAAAAAATCAGGATGAACTTCCTATTTCTTCACGATCATCATTGATCTGTGGAGAGCACTGATTTTCTAGCAGTGTGACCACAGAGCTACAGAAAAACACCAGGAAGATCAAACAGGCAAAGGGGCTCAGTCTACCACAGCAGCCCATAACAGAATGGGTTGAACCAATGGTAGAGAGTTACAAGTCTGCAAATTCAGGAGCTGCTCAGACCTCTCTGTGTGAGCATCTTTCATTTTCTGGGGCTATTTGTGGCCCCTACTTTGAAATAATTGCATTTGCTTCTCTTCTGCACAGAGGCGATGGGTACCACTGAGGTTGCTGAATGTGCACTCAGGAAACACTGACAGGACCTTGCACAAGGTTTTGTAGCAGCGCAAAATGACGTGGGGAGAATCACCTGGAGAAAAATAAGT
This sequence comes from Buceros rhinoceros silvestris, assembly GCF_000710305.1. Taxonomy (NCBI): domain Eukaryota; kingdom Metazoa; phylum Chordata; class Aves; order Bucerotiformes; family Bucerotidae; genus Buceros; species Buceros rhinoceros. The sequence continues at coordinate 7,470 of NW_010428682.1, read as the reverse complement.
CCCGCCCCACAGAAATGTGCCTAATTAATCTGGTTGTCCATCATTTTCAGCCCTCCCATGGCTGCAGAGAGGGCTTTTGAGGCAGAGGGCTTGTAGCTAACACCCTTTTATGTATTTATATATGACTGATATTTTTTTTTTTTTTTAGTGAGGTAAAGCTGAGGGAGAGAGAGCAAAGCCTTTTTATTTGAGGAAACTATTAGTATTTCCAAAACTGGATTGGATTATGTGCGAGCAGGAGGCCTGACTACTTAAACAACTCCGTTTTGATGAATTTGCACTGATCTCTATTTGCATTCGCAGGAAAGACTTGACGTTTCCGCACAAGTAAAAGGATCGTGGTGTTGTGTAGAGCTAGGAGGGGTTTACCAAAACTCTGTGTGCTCTTAAAGCACAGCTTTTCAGCTTCGTAATTCCTGCTCAGCCCCAGTTCTCCGCTAGCAAGGACTGGCTGCATCCTTTGCAACACTGGCATGTGTGCCGCTGCCTGCATGGATTTTCCCACCGCCAAAAGAGAAATTTGCCTCAACCTGGTAATAATTTAAAAATCAAAATCAACAGCAAACCGACCCTGTTTTCAGTGCCCGCTCCACCAGGGGTGTCTGGGCCAGAACTGAGGTAGAGGAAAGTTGTCACACGTGCAAATTCAGCCTGTGGAAAAGGAAAAAGCCTGGTGTTGCGACACTGGAAACCACTCTCTCTTTACACAGGTTTTATGGGGCAGTTTAGTGCTGTGCTCCTGTTTGGGGGTTTTGTGTCTCCAGTCTTTCTTTGTCAGCGTTTGTTTATTTATTTAACTATAAAGTCTCCATTGAGGCTAAGGTTTGTTTACAAGTGGCTTCCAGCCCAGAGAGCAATTAAATATTAGGTTTACTAAAGCTACGTCAAGTCGCAAGGGTCAGCCACGGTGCCATCAGAGCAAACCCGCGTGGCCGCTGTGGATGTCACCGCTGCGAGTGCTCGACCTTTCAGAGGCATGGCCAGGACATGGCACCAAAAACTGCACCATTTCCTGGAGACAGCCCTGCTGAAGGCGGGTGCTGTTTGTTCATTGTAAAACCTGGAAATTAACCCAGTTCACCCCCCTTAAGGACACTGACCCCACGCCCAGTCCCGACCACCTCCCCAGACAAAGCTCTATTTGCCTTCAGGATGAAGGAGAAGCACAGGCACACAGGGAAGAGAGTTACAATATTGGGGTTTGGGATGTTCCTGAGTCGATCAATCTCTTCATAAAGGGACACACCACACTTGGGACAAACTAATGACCCACCTCCCTTCCACTGCGTTTGGTTTCAAGGCTATAAAGAAACTCCTTCGTGGCACCTGCCAGAGTTCATGATAGGTGGAAACCCAGGGATGCGAGGTCTCTTCCATCTACACACGACTCACTTGGAGCTGCGTTCCAACATTCCTACGCGTATCACAGGTGGTTTAAGGAAGATGGCACAGAGCACTGTCACATCCACCCTGCAGTGGAGAGGCAGAGGCTGGTTTGCAGCAGGGTTTAGCAGGGTACACTGGGACAACGTGCCTCTGCATGTAGCTACCAACATTACACGCTTAGTGTTAGCTAAGTCCGGGATTTTGATTTCATTACCCTCAAAAGATCCCATTCAGGGTTGAGGTCTGTAAAATTTATGGTGGCAAACAAAAGAAATCAAACCAAAGAGTTCCTTTGCCACAGGCAGTAGGTGGCCCAGGCAAGAGGCAGCTGCCTTTTGAGGAGCCTTGAGGAAATACGCAATTTCCTCCAAGAAACTAGGGGAAACGGCAACGCTGAGCAGGCCAGTACCCCTGCAAGATGCTACGAATGCTGCCGCTGAACCCAGGGGCTCAGGTTTGGTGCCTCCTCCTTCACCACGCAGAGATATCTCCGGACATCTCCTGCGCATCAGGTTCAGAAGAAGCTCCTCAAAGTCCCTGCCTTGCTGTACAAGTTGTGCCGATATATGGAGTCAGTCGAGACCACGGGAATTTGGGAGTTGAGTGGTGTATTTTGAGGCTCAAATCTAACGCTGCTCCTCAGCAGCTGCTGCTTTTCTTTTCTTTTTTTAACATCTAAATGTCCTTGTTTCTGAGAAGGAGACGGAGATGAAAGAGAAAAATTAAGAAGCTCGGTGAGTGATTTCACACTCAAATAAAAGAGGTGCTGTTCTTCAGGAAGTTATAAGCGCCTACAAACAGGAGTTTGTAATGAAAATGCCTTTTCAACCATAACCATAGCGTCGCAATAGTAACACTATAATACAATAAACTACCCTGTTAAATCTAAAGAGTTAGATTTAATAAGACAGTGGTTGTATATTAAATAAAAGCCAAATAATTATTTAAAAAAGGTATTTACTGAGGTTTAACAACTCTGTCTGATACTTGCTGCCTTATTACACCCAGAAAAAAGGCAGGTACAAGAACATGTATTTAAACTATTGCATAAAGCACACCCAAAAAAATAAAGTTACAAATGGATTATGAAAAGCTGGGAGGAACCCAGCCTTTGAAAGGGGCAGTTCACACCTTTGGCTTAAGGAGAACAGAGTCAGCAGAGTCGCTTACCGGATCCCAAACCCCACTTTGCTGAGTAGCACCCAGCATCCCCAAATCACGGCGAGGGGTTTGCCTGTGTGAGCTGCCACTTTCTCAGCTCGGTGGGGCTCCCGAGGAATGTGCAGTTTTCACTACTTAAAATCACATCCTTTGGGGCTGTGGGAGAGAGAAGGGTCAGCTTGCGTACAAGAGATATTTGAAAGGTCTCAGGGAGGAAAGGAAGGGGACAAAATAAGTACTGTAGAGGCACACAGAAATTTTAGCAGCTTACCTAAAGCCATTAGGAAGCAAATACCTTAAGTGACAGCAATTATATGCTGCTACTGTACCAAAACCCGGGAGGTCATTTGAGGCTAGGGTTTTTTTACCTGGTTATTTATTTGTTTTTAAGTTTGTAAATTCAGGTTTAATCGAGGTGGCTGAGAAAGGAGATTAACCTTAAACTCTATTTCTGGCCAACAAGAGATGGAGGAAATGTTGCAGCAGGCAAGCAAAAATGCATTGTTGACAAATGACTCCATTTATAGTCCAGATTTCGGACACCTTGTCCTTAGTCACCAGTGACATCTAATTTGTCCCTAAAAAAAACTAGCCCTTACATCTTTGTTACTTTAGGCTTTAGGTTACGACATGTGGATGTCCCTCATAAATCTGATCTCCTACAGGGCCTGTCTCTTTCCAGTAGCTTCCCAGTTGAGGAAAAAAACCCAACAACAAACCCTCCATACCCCCCACTACCCTTACTTTTCCTTCCAGTTCCAAAGACCTCATCAGGAATAAAGAAATTGTCCTAAATTTAGACATGTTAATCCCACGGTGCTTGTGTGAAATAGGTTAGCCAGGCTGAGAACAAAAGCAGGGAGCAGAAAGCTATAAAAAGCAAATGAAGGAGAGAAAAAAATATATCTACTGTACTTCAGTGGCCAGAATCACTGTGGGTATATACCATACAGGGACATCCGTCAGCACTAATCAATACGTGTGGTGTTAGTCATGGATGATAAATTTGAAAGGGATTATAACTGTAAACAGTGATCAATAGACTTGCTGGAGGAGACAGAGAGGAAAAAACAACCTTAAAATGTTACACAGTTAATAAAGTAAGGGGTCAGTCTTAAACAAAAGTCCAGTGAGACCCACTTATTTCAGAGCTATTTCTACAAGGAGGGGGGAAAAAAGCCCTACCCATTTTCCTAAAGCAATTGCTACTAAAAGGGCACATTATTAATTTACGGCGTATTTGCTGATCCCTCCGTTTCGAAGTCACATCCTCCATTAATGTTTGGTTGGAGATGTTTTGCTGGATAGAAGCTGGCATCCCCAAGACCCCCAGAGAGAAGCTTGCTTTCCTCCTGGCTCTGCCCCCCTCCTTCCCCCCCTCCCGTCGCTACCACTGACTTCACTATGGGCACATGAGTGATCAGAGCATTCACAACGGTGACATTCCCCTCCGCAAACAAATTCATCCAGGGCTTCAAGTAAAAAATGCAGAGAGCCTCTGCTGTTCACCCACAGATGAATGGAACTATCCGTCTTGTCACCAGGGGTCGTAGCAAGAGGTTACTGCGAGTATATACCTTGGCTTCTGTGCTGACGTTTGCAAGCAGCTCCCTTGCAAAAAAAATAAAATAAAATAAAATAAAAAAATCCTGCTATATCAAGCACTTATCCAGTCCCTCTAGAACCCTTCTCAGATCATGTCTTTCCACACCTTTGGAGTCACAGCTCCAGGCTTGACATATATATTTTTTTTCTGCTGACCTTTTAGCGTCCTTTCTGCCACAGTGTGTAAACCATAAGCTGATATATGAAGGCAATTTTTAGTGGTGCCACTTGTATCTGAGTGATTGCACACGCTTTACGTTTCTGGCCTGCCACCCTTCCACCTTTTGAAGATCTCTCTATTTCTTTTAAAGGAACTGCAACAGAGGTGAAAGGAAGTTTAACTGCTTCAAGACTTTGATGGCCCAAGAGCACCTGTTTTGGGTTTTCACGAAGACGCGCTGCAGATTGGCTGACCAGTGCTTATGCTTGAGCACTAAATCTTTCCTTGATTGCCTGGAGACCTGCAGGGGTTGAGGGAGGGGAGGGGAAAGGCTGTGTAAAGCATTTCCCAAAATTTAAGCCGGCGGAGATCAGTGATCACAGCAGGGCGGCTTTGCAAATATGTTACCGGTAAGCTCCAAAGACCTGGAGGTGCAGCCGCGGGGACCGCAGCTTTCAGGGCATGGGCCTCTGAATGCGTTCATCGCCAGAGCAGGGAGATACCCCCAGCGAAGATTTGCAGCAGAGTCATTTTTTGTCGCCTCTCTGCCACTCCCTACCCTGGTCGCACCGCTGGTGGTGAATCGCTCAGGAGAACACAAACGACATGACAGCATCAAGAATTCCTTGCAGATTTGCAGCATGCCAAGATGGTGAACTCCCACGTGGCTCAGAGGGAGCACACACACAGAAGTATTATTATAACGTTGCAAGACTCCCTTTCTAATTTACTAGTTAAGTAGAAAAGCAATAGAATAGCAAGCCAAGGAGGACCACCTTGAGGCCAAGATAATCTTCTTCAGAACAGTGGCTACCTCTTCCAAGGCAGCAGACACACCGTCTTGCAAATGTGGAACCTCAAAACCGCACAGCATCCTAAAACAGGGTCACAGTCTCAAGCAAAGGGGACAGATGCGCTTCAGAACTTGCAGAGTCCTCGTCACGAGATACAATTGCCCGAATGGAGGAGTCACCTTCCCCTACTGAACTCACAAGATCCCAAATCAACGGCAAAACTAGAAAAAGTCCATTTTAATCCTCACATATCCTCTTCAAGAAATGGATACCTGGTGGGAGGTGGAACAAAGAGGTCATCTACCAGCGAATATCATCGTAGAGAAAGTATTTGCAGAGTCTTATGGAAAGCGTAACTCAAGAGAGAGGAGGGAGATTTGAAGGAGAAAAGAAGGTGATGGTGCCACCAAGGGGATGTTGAGACTTTGGGAAGGGAACACAAAGAAAGTGGAAAGAACGAGTTAATAAGACAAGAAGAGTCCACAGGGTGAAAAAAAAAGAAGTTGAAAATTGTCACAAGGGAACATTACCAAGAGAGCAAACCCAGAGCCTGGACACACAGCACCTACACAGCAGGGAGGACTTGATACCAGATAAAGGTACAGAGTTAATGCCAAAATTCGATTACTTTTCAGCAGCAGAAGCGGAGGACCACATGGCTGCCTTCAAGTTGGGGATGGGAGGTTTCCAACCAAGCGCGTCGCTGCGTAGTTGCCATGGGCACAATTTGTGCTCAAGCTGTGCACAGAGGCCAGGATTTGGCTTGGAGCCCCCGGGTTAAACATTACCTTCACCACACACTGCGCGGGTGCCTTTTATGGGCAGGGGAGTGACGGGGCAAAACTCTGAGGGACCACCTGATGGGTCACCAGCAGAGACCCTCTTGGGTACCTGTGTGCCATGTCATATACATTACACGCACTGTAACAAGGAAGGGAAGAGAAGCCACCAGGCAGACAAAAAGCTGTGACTCTGTCCTCCTTGGGTCTGATCCAAAGTATGCTTTCATCACACAGTCACTGATTTAAGAGTCGAGCTGAGCCCTTTCTTCCAATGGGAGCTAGATTCCCAGCTGCCCTTTTCTCCAATCCTGGCCTTGGCATAAAGGGAGTATAAATAATTTTCATTTCAAAGAGGGCTGCGACTGCCCTGTGTTTTAAAACCGGGACACCAAGAGTAGCCTCTCCCACGTAAGGCTGGGAAACATCACCCACCTCACCTCCAAGGGCCCTTCCTCCCCCTCCCAGGCATCCCCTAGTACAGACTAGGTTAGCAAAGGGGCAAAGCCCTGGGGGCCAGGCAGGCATAAAGCCGCGGTTTCTGCGCAAGGTTGTAGACTCGCACTAGTGGTCTAGTGACCCTGATGATATTGATGACAATTAGTAGACAGAGATTAAAATGGAAATGAGGGAAGGATTCGTCTGTCACTTTATCCATCAGCTGTAGCTTGCCCCAGGCAACAGACACACACTGGGCTTTTTGTTTTGTTGTTATTCCCTTGTTCAGCTCAGTTGGTTTCAGCGGTCAACTTAGATATTTCTAAATTTTTCTTTAAACTGCTACAGAAAGGGTTTTTTTCTCAAGTATCCACCAGTGACAACAATTCACAGCACTGAGTGTGCGAACCATCCCTGGATGTGTCTGCGCTTGCTGCCTCCCTGATGCTGGAGGTGTCCAAGGGCTTGGTTTCCTTCTTCCTATTTCAGTAGCTTGTTTCTTTTGTTATTTTAAGACTTCGGAAAGCAATTGAATTGCTAGGGCCGCAGCCCGAAGGTCTCCGTTTAACTACAGACCCACCAACAGCGAAAGCGACGGCAGCACTAAGCTATTCTACGGCTGTGACGTTCAGGCTGGAGGTAAGGAGATGGGGCAGCGTGTCCCCTCGGTGAAACCTGTCCCATCCACCTTCCTCTTACAAGACTGTCAACTGCCATTTCCTGCAACCGGAGGACACGGCCCTGAATTTTTTCCTGAAATTACTTTCTACACCTGATGGTAACTCACATGTCCATCTTGTGGGACTCGGGGAGTTTAATCCTAAAATGTCATAACTTGTGGGAGACTGAATTGTTGGGCAGCTACTATAAAATACCAGTTCACGACCACTAAATTGTTTGGGTTCAGTAGTTACATCTAAAAAGCCAGACAAAAAACCTTTCCATTTGGATTTGTAGTGGCGTTAAAACATACTTCTGGAGCTCTTATATGGTCTATAACATGGAACTGTCGTTAGGCACCAACACCTCCATCGTGCTTTCTTGTCCTCTCTTGTTGTAGCTCCCTGCCCAGATTATCTCTCCCAGGACACACCTTTGCTACTTTTATTAACAACACCCTGCTCCAATGTTGTGTATCCGATAAATA
>NW_010428681.1:40069-40357 GCF_000710305.1 Buceros rhinoceros silvestris | reverse complement strand
ATAATAGATATTTATGAAAGTTTATCAAGTTAACAAGCACTTCTATACACACCTCTGTGTTAAGAACTGGGTCGACATAAGCTGGTAAGTATACTACCTACTAGATTGTGACTCTTCTGGCTTCCATACAACACAGTCAAAATATTTTCCAGCTCTACTTTGCTTATTACAAACTGTCGCGGTTTGAGGAGGGGGCCTGTTTCCCCCGTACCGAAAGGATGCGACGGACTGGTTTTAGCTGGGAATCCTGCCAAAACACACAGAAAACTTTTGATGCTCATTAAAAGT
>NW_010428681.1:22775-39674 GCF_000710305.1 Buceros rhinoceros silvestris | reverse complement strand
GGGGGGAAAGCAAATGTCCGCCCGTAGTTGTCTGCCTGCGCGATATGGGGTTCTCCTGGAGGCAAACCTGTCTGCAAATAGACCTCTTCTCCTTCTGGGGTGGCTGTAGGGCCCTCTGCCAAGGAGGAACGCTGCTTCCAGACTCCCCCACATACACATCTGTGTCGCGGGCTGCCAAGTTGCGTCTTAGGGGAATATCTTCAAATTCCCTGCGCGTAGGGGCTACTTCATCCGCCGCAGGAATAAGGGGTACCGCTGGGTCCATCCATCAGGGCAAGACAGTTCATTAGACCACCCCCACTGGGAATTGGCAGAAAACGGAGAAGGTCCTACCCATGTTGCAGAAGGAGTCTTTTACTGCTTCAGGCACCTAGCAGATCTTGGACGTGTCTTTCTCTCCGTGATAACAGTCTCTCCAGTCCGAGGGCGTAAGCTACAGGAGTCCTCCACGGCATATCTGATAGGAGCCGCGGACGACATAGAGAGGAGGGCAGATAGAGCAGAGAGGGGGAAAGCAAGCTGGCAAAATGGCGTCGAGACTTCTCGCACGCCCCCTTTTATGACTTCATTCATGGAGGCATGTTCCTTCTTCCTGGAAGCTTGGGAGAACCACAGCTCTCTGGGAAGAAGAAAGCTGGACAACATGGGAGCATCCAGTTCCTCCATGTTGAACCCAGGACACAAACACTGCTATATTCTGGAATGATAGGAGATTTAGCCCCTTACATGCTTTTACTATTCTAGTCTATAAGCGGTTGCTATATAGGAGTAAATAGTTAATTGAGCAAATTATTCAGTAGTGGAGTAAGAAATAATTGAATAAATTACCTAGTAGTTGAGTAAGCAGATAATTCTTAGGGAAATGAAAAAAATGTGGTTCCTCCTGTACACTCTTCTGATTCTTGGAATTTTTTTTGTGAATTAAAAAATATGTGTGATATTGTTCCAGAGAGATACTTTTTGCTTTCCCATTGCATACCGTGGCAAAAGTCAAACCTACCATTGCCTTTAATGTTTAATAATACACTACAATTTATTAATTCAGATATTCTCTCCTCTTTACAGAGGCACTTTTTTTCCTGAGATTACTGTCAGTAACTGACTTGATAAGAGTAAATAAAACTGCTTTTTCTGACAGGCTGATAATCTTCAGAAATGAACAACTATTAAATATCTTATGGCGAAATTTTGTCTAGGACAAAGTGCTCTCCTAATGCAATAATCTTAAAGCAATACTTATTCCATCTGGTAAATGGAATTCGTAGTCTTTGGATTCAAACTGGTTTAATGAAAGAGCAATTGTCTAGGCAAATGCACTCATAAAAAGTTCAATTTTTGCTGAAAATAGGTTAGTCGAAATTTTGCACTTTAACAGAGTCCTCTTATCTGAAATTAGTTCGGTTATTTGCATACATACAGGCCACAGATGGAAAGGAGATTCAACAGTAAAAACACCATCTGCATTTGTCTTTAATGACAAGTTATATGGAAGTCTGATTCTCATTTTCAATAGCTATGTTGCAAAATGGTTCACAAGATCTTCATAGTGTTCATTTGTTTTCCTCTGCAAAATTATTACTATAAACCCCATCTATGGCTAAGATAATTGGAAGTACTTATATATCTCTTGTAATTAGGGATTTAATGAAATTTTCTTCTGTACACCATTTGGAATATGCTAGCATATCAACTCTGTAATGTATCTACAGTACATATTGCTGTCGGTGTTGATATTGCCAAGTATGAATGACGTAAAATTTTCCAAAATAGCAGTCATTGGTTGTGAAGATCAGAGACACATGAAACCATTAACTTGCTTATGGCAATAGTAACATTTGGGTTTTGTAACACGTTCATTATGAACTGAAGGCATGCAGCATTTTTCAGGTTTTTAGGTTTGGAAAAGATACAGATGTGCTTTATACAAGAACACGTAGTGATAGAACAAGTGGTAATGGTTTTAAACTGAAACATAATAGATTTAGATTAGATATTAGAAAGATGTTCTTCGCTATGAGAGTAGTGAGACACTGGAACAGGTTGCCCAGAGACATCGTGGTTGCCCCGTTCAAGGCCTGGTTGGATGGGGCTTTGAGCAACCTGGTCTAGTGGAAGGTGTCCCTGCCCATGGCAGGGGGATTGGAACTAGATGATCTTTAAGGTCCTTTCCAAACAGTTCTATGATTCTTCATGAACTTTTTGATCAGCTTTATCCAGGATCACATGAAAATATATCAGAATATTGAAAGAGAAAAATAAAAGGATGCCAGAACTTCTATCTGTATGGCTGTTAATGCTCCTCATTTGATTTACAGGGTTTTAATTTCAGATTTCCTCTTTTGACAACGAAAATATTTAAATTTGTTCAGAGAAATATTTGAGATTAATATTGGGAGGGTTAAGTACTATTTATTCTAGGATTTAATTTAACTGAAGAATGTAAAGCATGCAGTGAACACACCTAAACATTGTGGCAGTGCAACCCCCCTGACCCCGTGCACCATGCACCGAGCTTGCACAAAAGACAGACCTTGCAGCAGCACCTGATAAGCACCTGGAGCTACTCCCCCCTGGGGATATTAGTGCCTGGGAGTCTGGGTTCCGTTAGCTGCATCCTGCCAGGGTTTCCTGAAAGTGACCACAGTAAACACTTGACCAGGGTATAAATGGAGCCCTGCTGGAGAACCACTTTTGAGTTGGTTCTCCTCGAGCAGCAGGTTGTTCAGTTGGAGACTCTCCCCTCGAGCCTGGACGCTGGCTGAGGATACTTCCCAGGACACCCCTCGAGCTGGGACACTGCCCGTGTGCCTCCCTGGGACGGAGTGATCCTTACCCCGGCGTTGGTAACTCTCCACCAGGGTATAAACAGAGCCCTGCCGGAGAGCCATCTGGAGCTGGTTCTCCTCGGAGCAGCAGGTTGTGCAGTTGGAGACTCTCCCCTTGAGTCGGGACACGGCCGAGTGTACCTCCCTGGGATTGAGTGATCCTTACCCCGGCGTTGGTAAGCGACCCCCTTGGTATCACTAGGTGAGAGATTCTCCCCTTTATCAGTGAGTTGTGCACATTTTGGGTCTATCCTTCCTTAGAATAGATTCCTTAGTTCTGCATAAATTTGTTGTGCAGTAATAATTCCCAACTGACATCCGAACCTGTACAGTTGGAGTGCCAGGCAAATTTGTTTGCAATAAATCCACGTTTTTTGGATAGCTGCTGCTGTCTGTTTTGTGGGTGCCTCCACGACAACCATACAACAGAGCTTGGTACAGAGAAGGTCAAGTTTCCCAGTCTTTCACTTAATTCTGCAATTATTTTGTTTCCTCCACGTTACAATCTAGTTTCCATAAAATGCAATTATAACAAGTTTTAGGCCTACCTATTAAGCCCATTTAGATCATTCTTTTGTCAGATGTTAGCAGAATTTCTCCCACCCACTCATGACTTTATGGCATTCTTCGTTTTTTAATTACATGACAGTCTCTTTAAACCTCAGGCATCAGCTATATATTCTTCGTGCATATGGTTCGCCACCAGTGTAATAACTAGTCAGCTGCTGTCTCCTCCCTCCCTCCCTCCCTCCCTCCCTTCCTTCCTTCCTTCCTTCCTTCCTTCCTTCCTTCCTTCCTTCCTTCCTTCCTTCCTTCCTTCCTTCCTTCCACTTTGCAGACTTTAAATGTTAAAATAACACTCTCTCTTCACACAGCCTCTTACAGATGGAGTTCTGTTTGAACTGTATCATAAAGAGCAACTTGAAGATTTAGGGCTGTTGTCTTACCAGTCTGACACGGTGTGCTCATAACTTTTCTCATTAAGAAGACAGTTTATATCAGCTGAGTCACATATCTGATATGGAAGTGATGTTTCTTTGTACTTGTGCTGAATATTCACATTAAATGGAGCAGCTGAAACAGAGAATGTTGAAAAGTAACTGGATGTTGCTGTGGCAACATACTTAAAAATGGCAAATATTTTTGGCACTGATTTTTTGCTCCTCTTCATGTTTTTACTATTATGTAAGGAGAAAGAACCTTGTTCCACTGGTAATAACTAAAGGTGTTGGGTACAGAAAGGAATTCTGAGATAAGTACTTAATGTGTTGTCTACGATCCTGCCATCTACTCTTTCCTCTTTCCGTCACCTGATCTCAGATAAATTTTTTTAGTGTCAAGCAAATTTTAAAAACCCATTAAAAACCCATCTGTTGTGGGTTAACCCCAGCTAAAGCCCTCACAGCCACTGACTCAGTTACCCCTCAGTGGGATGGGGAAGAGAATCAAAGGGGTAAAAATGGGAAAACTTGTGGTTTGAGATAAAAACAAGTTAATAGATAAAATAAAAGCTCCTTGCGCAAGCAAAGCAAAACAAAGAATTAATTAATTCACTACTTCCCATCAGCAGGCAGGTGTTCAGCCATCTCCAGAAAAGTAGGGATCCCTCATGCATGATGGTTACTTAGGAAGAGAAATGCTACATTTCTGAATGCCCCTCCCCGCCCCCCTTTCTTTCCCCAGCTTTTAAGGTTGAACATGACATCATATGGTATGGGATATCCCTTTGATCGGTTGGGGTCAGCTGTCCCAACTTCTTATGCACCCCCAGCCTACTTGCTGCTAGGGCAGCCTGAGAAGCAGAAAAGGCCCTGACTGTGCAAACACTGCTCAGCAATAGCTAAGACATCCCTGGCTTATTAACCTTGTTTTGATCACACATCCAAACTAGTATTAAGAAATTTAACTATCCCAGCAAAAACCAGTATACCACCCCTGTAAAATTTTGTACTTTGCTCTTTCTCACTCCAAAGAAATCTGCAATAGTGAGCAAAGTCTTCCATTGTTGAAAGGGTTATGAAGCATCTTATTATGAATATATAGAGTATGAAATATTTTATTTTTTCCTTTGGCATTTGATTTCTTTAAGTTTACATTCAAAAGGTTCTGCTTTCTGTTGCTTGCAATTTTTAATAAATTGTAAATGTTTCGTCTGGATTTTTTTGCTCTGTATGCTTGCCATGTTAAAAAAATTGGAATTATATAATATCCTGATATATGTGTGTGCATGAACACACAGACAAAGGCGCACGCACACATGTATTCACACATCACCTGCATACCTGTTGCTTCTTTCAGAGGAATGTAGGAGCACTACATTTCTGACCATGGAGTCCTAGCTTTATTTATCTTTCGGGGGCAATGTCTGCACCCTTAGGTAATGAAAAGAACATTTCTGGAACTAAATAAAGAGCAAGTAAATGATGACAAGTAAAAAGGCACTAACATTCCTTCTGCCCATTTGTTAATATGTTACCTCTATCCTGTTTTGGTTTTTATATGTGCTATATTCTTTTACCTTTTGTGTAGAAAAAAAGATGTCTATTACTTATTTTACCAGTGTTTTTAAGAATAATAAACTTAATTTTGCTAATCTTTTGCTAGTTGCACTCTTAGTTTTTGCTGTTGTTGTGGTATGTTCTAGTATTAATGAAGAAAGCAATAAATTTACACTTGTTTTGTATAAAGATGCATAATTCTCTATTCTTAACACTGAGCAAATTTCTCATTAATTTCAAAATTTCCCATGTACATTAATAATATTTATAATGCTGAAATAAAAAAAAAATACTTGAAGATAAAATAAAAAACACATTGTGTATCAATATTGCTGTATGCACAGGTAAAACACATCAGTCAAACTGTTGCCTTGCTCTTCAGTAATCTATGTTTGCAGCCATTTACTTAATTATATGACTTAATAACCTATTAGTTTGTATACATACACTTGTATTAGGAAATATTTAAGTAGCACTTTTAATTTCTAATCAGTTCCATATAGATTACACAAGTAAACCGATTAAGACTTTGGTTTTTAGTGATAATTTCCATGAAGGTAGCTGTGTAAAACAAAACGCTTTTCAGCTCCTAAGCAACAGTGAGTGTTACCAGTGCTGCATGCTATGCTAAGAACCTGAAATTGAAGTGCAATGCACTTTTTCTCAATATGAATTTCACTGGCATTGTTATTTGTGAAATAAAGTATTCGTAAACAGAAGATTTTAGCATTTTAGCAAAACGTCTTAAGGAAATCAAGAATTAAGGACAACACATTACTTTAAAAGTTAAAAACTCGGTGTAAGTGTTAAAAACTAGGCATAAAAGTTAACAACTCGATGGATACTTACTTCCAATATATTCCTACAGAAGGTGCATAATTACTAGCAATAATGTAATAATTCTGATTCTTACTGTTTTCTACGTTCTGTTTCTTAAAGCAAGTTTCTAGAGCTGTTGGATTACTTGATATATGTGGGAACGGGTATTCATGATCTTCTAAAGGTTAGATAAGATCATGTTTTATACTAAGAGTTCATATATCCAGTGGAAAGTTTTCTGGAGATTATACACTTGAAATGAATGAAAACTGCAGATACTATACAGATATTATACTGTAAACACGATGGTAATCTTCACATTCCAGTGAGCTATTTAGCATTCTGTTCCTGGGATTTATTACAAACACTGGTATATTCTCATTAAAAATGACAAGTTAGTCAGAGTATCCTTTTTAGTTTAATACTCTACTACACCATTTCTAGTACTAACATCTTAATCTCTCTGCATCTGTTTTTCTTCTCATTCTTCCACTATATGTTTTTCTTAAATTTTGTGTATTCATTACCTTACAGCTATGTCTGTAATTGTAATATTTTTTTGCTTTTTAATAGTATACATATGCAGTGTTGCATTACTGTTCCTCGGGGTTCAATTCCAGGGCAAGTTCTGCTCAATGTTTTTATCAACAATACGGATGCAGCAGTAGAATGCAGCATTAACAAGTTTTTTGACAATACCAAGCTGGGAGGTGCTGTTGACTCTCTTGAGGGATGAAAAGCCTTGCAGAGGGATCTGGATAGATTGGAGCACTGGACAATGATTAATGGGATTAAATTTAACAAGTCCAAATGTCAGATTCTTCACCTAGGACATAGTAATGCCAGTCACAAATACAAGTTGCAAAAGGGGTGGCTGAAAAGTAACCCTTCAGAAAGGGATTGGGGGGGTTGATTGACAGCAGGCTCAACATCAGTCAAAGTGTGTACTTGCAGCCAGGAGGGCAAATCACATCCCGAGGTGCATCAAACGGCATAAACAGCCGGTCAAGATAGGTGATTATCCTTCTGTATTTAGTGTTGGTAGGGCCTCACCTTGAGTACTGTGCTCAGTTCTGGGGCCCACAGTTTAAGAAGGATGTGAAGGTCCTTGAATGCGCCCAGAGGAAGTCAACAAAGCTGATGAAGGGACTGGAAGGAATGTCCTGTGAGGAGTGGCTAAGGACTTGTCTTCTTCCTTGAAGAAAAGGAGGCTGAGGGGTGACCTCATTGCTCTCTCTACAGCTTCCTGAGGTGGAGAAGTGGAGAGGGAGGTGCTGATCTTTTCTCCCTGGGATCCAGTGACAGGACACGTGGGAAGGGTTCAAAATTGCTCTGGGGGAGGTTCAGACTTGGTATTAGGAAACGTTCCTTTATCAAGGGGGTGGTGAATCACTGGAACGTGCTTTCTAGAGAGGTAGCGGATGACCCAGTCAACAGTGTTTGAGACTTTTGGGCAATGTCCCTGATATGTTTTAACTTTTGGTCAGCTTTGAATTGGTCAGGCCTTTGGACTGGATGACTGTTGTAGATTCCTTCCATTTGAAATGGTCTATTCTATAATCAATAACAAATAATAAAGTTTCTGGAAACTAAAATCTTAATATAGTTATGGTTCTTTACAATCATCATATCAGTCTATCTTGGTCAGCAGTTAAAAAGTATCTATCTGCAACATGTGTGTTCTCTTTTCTTTGTCTTGAAAACTCTTTTTTTGAGTCTTTTGACATTTAGGATTGATCAGACAGACCCACACTACATCTATGTCCTGAGGTAATACTTCAGTGTAAACTTCAATAACTTCCTTTGCTGAGAAGAACAGAATCATCCTCAGCTTATTACCCATATTTTCTTTAACTGAAAGATCCACGTACAAAGAAATAGTGCTTCTAGAAAATAATTAAATAATTTAAATATACTCAACTACATATAAAACATAAAGTAAGAACTTTTCAGCTATATTAAGTAATTAATCTGTACTGATTCTGTGCAAAACTCTTAGCTGAAGTTGCAGTGAACAGGAATGAGAATACGAGACATCTCACATAATACAATTCAGGGCTATATCTCTCTTAATGTGTAGAGAAGGTACATTCTTACAGGAAACTTTGCCAGTCATGCATGCTTAATTTAAAATCTTTGTGATTTAAAGAAAGATAAAATATACTTATATTCAAGAAATATTTTTCTTTTCTATAACAATCTACACATTAAAAATAGGGTTATTGGATGATGAAGCATAACCAATAAAATGATCAAAAATATTTCTTACAAAAATAATTTCAGAAATCAAGTGCTTATGCAACACATGCAGTCTACACATGTTGCTTCCTTTTTCAACATGCTCTCAAAGGTTTGAGATTTTGATGTTTGATTTTTTGATGTTTTGATGTCTTCCTGTTGTGATGATTGTCATATTTGTTGAATTTCACCAGAAAATTTACTGAAATACTTTTTATACCCTATTTATAAGATAATTTCAGTTATGAATCAAGCACAACTTGGCAGTCGTTTACCAAGCACATAATGCCAATATTATGTCTATATCGTTCAGGCAAGAAGAACAGTAGTGAACATAACTGACACTATCAGGAACAATTTCAAAAGCAAACAGAAATTAATCCAAATGAAGTTTCACCAGTACTGTTAGCTAACGTAGAACAAACTAAAAGTGCAACATAATCAAAGAACACATATGAGGAAAAGCAATTGAATAAATCTGTCAGAGAACCCCATTTTTACAATTTTCAATGTAACTCAAATCCCAGGAAAATCACTAAAGCCTGATGCAAGTGATGTAAGTCATATTGACTGCTATACACAGTGGGCAATGGTTACAATGATCTCAAACACTAATGAATTAATTTATTAAAGTAAACATATTAGCCAAATCATACTCATAATTGGTTGGTAGCATATCTAAAAACCTGAATACCATAGTGTTGAACCAGATCGTATGAAACATCCGTTTCTTTCAGATACACAGTTGTCTATACAAGCAACTGAAATAGCACAGTATGTAAAGCCCTCACTGTTGAAGAAAACAACAGACGTTCATTTGGGTGATACAGCTCAGCTGATAAAACACACCCATATTAAATTCACTATTCAGCTATACCTGGAAAATGCACACTGACAAGATGTGCAAAGCATATAACATTACCAACAAAGCAACATAGAGTAATCTGAAATTTCTAGTACATTTAAAGAAAACAGTCTATGAGAATCTGTGACTCCAGTAGAGTCATATTATACAGCATCTTTCAACCCTTGTCTTTCTATTGTTTGAATTGATTTGCTTAGTATTAAAAAATAATAATTTATAAAACTGATTACTTAATTATTGCTCAGACAATACGTAACTGATTTTGATGTTCATTTGAACAAGTATTTTCTGAAGATCATATCTACTGTAAGTGTATGAGCGATAGAGAGGCATAATTACCATTACATATATATCTTTACAAGTCCTTAAATCTGCACCGAAGAGAGATTTTGTATTTCAAGTTTTGGTACCCAGCATCGAACCACAAATAAACAAACAAAACTAAATTCTCTACTTTTTCCTGCAAAAGAATTTAAATATTCTACTGGTAACTACACATCTTTGCTTCGCAAGTACACAGATACCAAAGAACACACAGAGAACACTTGACATGAGGAAATACTGCTTTCTTGCTTTGTAATTTCACAATTTTTTAAAATTTAGTATACTGATAGTATAAGAAGTCTTTCATCATTTGAAATGAACAGATATAAAATTATTACAGACATGATTAATTGTCGCTAAGATAAATAGGGTATATACTAGAGTAAGATTTATTGAAATGTTTATTATAATTTCATAATTAGAATTCGTTATTACAGTGTGCTTCTCAAACATGTATTAGAATGTACATTCAAATGCATTCACCTCAAGCTTCATAAATGAAGCTTGTTCGCAGCATTTGCTCTTTGTCAGTCTGAAAGATAGGACATGGAATAACGCTGTTCAAAAAGCTTTTATAGAATGAGATCAGAGGCTATTAAAGCTTCAAAGAATTACTTCAGATACAAGTGTTGTCATCTTCTGATATTTAGGCAAGGTGAAGAGGCAAACGGTTTTTATGGGAATCAGTCCACTTGTGGTATGCCTTACCTTTTGATAATGTCTGTCTTTTATCCCTGCTCTGTAGAGAGTGTTCATATCCCAGTTTAGGAATCCTAGACAAATGCTTATAAATCAGATTAAAAGTAAATGTGTTTAATATATATCATCAAAACTATGAGCTGAGGAACCTTTAGATTTTAGATTAGAATTGCATTATTATCTCACTTTTACTCGTCTATTCACTTTGTTGGCATTCGTCTTCCAAAATAAAGGCAGGATGAGATACAGACTTTTTATGAATGCATTTCTTTTGAGCAGGAAAATGGACTAGATTGTCATTACATGTTATAGCTAGATGAATCTGAACAAGTATAATTGAAAATTGTTTTCTCAAACTCAGTTTATATTCGAGCTCCTAATGAGACCGAAGAAACAAACCAGACTTGAAGGAATTATGTTCAATAGCCTGCCCTTCTAGCTAACTCTACATCCTAAGAAATGCATTTTGTACTTTTTCAAATAGCTTTGATTGATTCTCAGTACAGCTTTTAGGAGGGCATGGAAAGGAGGCAAGGTAAATGAATAACATTAAAAAAAATTGTTACATAGCTTTGCATTAGGCATTTCAAAATCAAAAAGCATGATATCAATATAGGCTAAAAGCTGTTTAACATAAACCTTATTATAATAAAAATGTCTAGATAGCGAAAAGTCTGTACTTATGGATTATGATTATGTCCTTTCTTTCGAGAAAGATCATGTCAAATTTCCTCTTTGTTGATTATAGTTATCAGATATTCCTTTAACAAACTGTTTTGTTTAGAAATAACTGACGATCATGTCCTCTATATTTTGTTCTTATATATTTAATTACTTTTTTGTAATTTATAGTTTAGTATATATCGTAATTATGTTTCCTACCCCATTGGAAAATATTTACAGTACGGGAAGAGAAAAAAACATAATTCTGGTTCCTTCAGTATGTTCCTCTGACAAATAATCAGGGTAGAAATGTATTTTGAGGACCCCAAATATGAAGAAAGAGGTGATCTATTTTCTGAAGAGATTACATTACTTTCTATAAATTGATCTAGGAGCAAAAAGGAGTAGGATGTTATATATATATATATCCTGGCAGGAAAAAAAAATCTTGGCATTTTTTATTTTCAGGATTATAAATATGATCTTTCATAAGGTATTTTCATTGGCAACTTTTGATCTGTAAATTAAATAAAGCATACAATATAGATTCATTCGTGCTATGTCATATTTTGAAGTTCATAAAATTGAACTGAAAATTCAGGACTTCGAAGTGCCCTGACTGCCTTTAACTCTAGAGCAAAAGCTGCAGTAGAATGTACCATAGTGTTAGAATTATAAATAGCAGCTGAATAGCACAAGATCTGATTGGAGACCAATAATTAGCAGTGTACGTCAGGGGTCAATTCTGTGTCCGGTCCTCTTTAACTAACACCTTCATTAGTGATCTGTAACTGAAGAGGAAAACCACCATGCACCGATATATCCTGGAGGTCACCCAGCTGGAAAGCAGCTTTTTGAAAAAGGACCTGAAAGTCCCAGGGGACATGAAGTAGAACTTAAGTTAGTGATGGCTAATTGGCTCAGCAACATCAGCCTTGCAGCAAAGAAGACTAATGGTATCGTGCGCTGCACTGGGAGGGGTGATGTCAGCAGGTCAAGGGAATTGATCTCGTCCCTCTATTCAGCAGTGGTGAGGCCATATCTGGGTTTGGATTTGGGCTCCTCGGTACAAGAGACACTTGGACATACTGGTGAGCAGTCTGCAAAAGTCCATTAGGTTGGTTAAGTGATTAGAGCATCTCTCTTATGAGGAATGGCTGGCAGAGCTGGGACTGTTCAGACCAGAGAAGAAAGGCTCAAAGGGGATCTCACCAATGTATGTAATACCTGAAGGGAGGGTGCAAAGAAGGTGGAGCTAGGTTCTTTTCAGTGGTGCTCAGTGGCAGGATTGGAAGCAATAAGCATAACCTGAAATACAGCAGGTTCTGTCAGAACATCAGAAACACTCTTTTTTCTGTGAGGGTGACTGAACACTGGAGGACTGGAAGAGCTTGCCCAGAGGGGATGTGGAATCTCCATCCTTGGAGACACTGAAAAGCCATCTGGACATGGTTCTGAGCAATCTGTTCTAGGTGGCCTTGCTTGAGCAAGGATCTAGGACCAAATGACCTCCAGATATCCCTTACAACCTCAACCATCTTGTGATTCTGTGAATAGCTGAATCAGTATGTAAGCATCTCTTTGACATTGAGTCATCTTTTCTACTCTTCTTGACCTTACTGGCTCAAGATGAAATGTTACCTTGGCTGTATACTTATGTCCAATATGTGAATTTGAAGAAAAAGTATTCCTCAGGAATTGTAGTAAAGGTTACTTTTCTGATTCTTTGGGATTGTGTACTAAAGTAACAGCAATTTTTTAGGTAACGTTTTTGTTTATTATTGTGTGAATGCAGGTGCAAAGAAGTAGGGTTTTTTTATTATTATTTTGTTTTTTTTTTAAAAAAAAAAAAACCTTTCTAAATGTGGAAAGACATTGCTTTGCATTAAAAGCAAGTTGTTATTTTATATAGGGGGGGAAAGGGCAGTGAGTCAGAGAAAACCTTCACCAACTACATACAAGATGCAATGTTAAACTAAGGAGTAAAGTCAGGCAGGCAGGGGAACGTGGTAATTTGCCGAAGAAGAGCGAGCTTAGGCAGTCCCTAGCCCATTGCCAAAAAAACCTGACAAAACCCCAAACCCCCAAAAATAAATATAAGGAAGAAAACTGTAAAACATATTCTTTCAAAGAGTAAGAACTATCTGTCGTGTTTCTAGTATGGAGACTGGAAATTATTTCTGAAGGACCAAATATTGCCAGCACTGAAGTATGTCTCTTGTGCTCCATTCAGTACAGTATATAAGACAGGTTTCAAAAATAATTTCCAGCACTCATTGAAGATTCATGATTATTGCTGGAGAATCTATACCGAGAAGAATAGAAACTGTGTTCAGGAAGTGTCAATCTGACACCTACATTGTTTACTGTCATTTTGTACCAGTGAGAAAAAATGTAACTAAAATTTTTGATAGGCTTATAAAGTCAGCTGATACGGATCCACTATTGATGGTGTGCATTGGTCCAAATACATTAATGCCATCAGAAAATATGACCTTAATAAGATCCAAGGGAGAAGGCAACAATACGGAAAGACAGAAACAAAGCAGAAAGACATAGTTTTCAGCTCAAAAGAAGCTTTGTATTTAATTTCAATATGCCTAAATAAAATAAGTATAAAGTTTAGGGTTAAAAATAAATTACAAATCCCTCATATTTTCTTTCCATATCATAACTACAGATACATAGGCAGATGGGAGAAAAAAATTCTATTTATGCATGTGTTTGATGTTCTGGTGTCATAAGTGAAGACACATGGAGCTTGTGAACCCTAAAAAAAAGAGAACTGGTGTGTTCAGAAACTTCAGAAGTTAAATTGTTCTTCGCATTTGCGTCTACCATTCTGAATTAACAGTACGCTGTTCATCAGCAAAAAGATTATTTTAGAAATTATAATGTGGTTATAAATAGACAAAGGGGAGCAACCGATTCAGAAGTGGTAGTAACAATTGGACCCATCTAAACATGGGCATGTTCAACACATTTAGAAGATGTGAACACGTGCTGGATACAGAGGAAGAATCACTATGGCTAGCAGGTTGGCTAAAGTCTTGGCAATACAACCTAGCTTTTCAAAGGTACAAACACAAGCTACCTGCCAATTGCACTTTTGTAAATGCCCTTAAAAAAAGCAGAGAAAGCATCACAGGCAATGCCACATAATAATTATGCCCATGAATGAGATATTGAGAATGTCATTTAAACTTATATTTCACGAATATAAATTTTAAGTCAGGTAAAGAATGCTGTATTTTACTAGTATTGTATTAGCCTTTAGTTACTGACTTCAGAACATCTGTTCTAACCCAAGTAACCTCTCTACAAACCAAGACCTCCAGAGAGAACAGAAGCTGAGTATACTGAAATTTTATGCTTAATTGTTCACAGAATCAAACATGCAAAGCAAAGTATTAAAAACCTCCAAACTATATTCACTGAGCCATTAACTTTTAATTGCAAATTCACTTTTGTTCTGCAATCAATAAGGTCAATAACCAATAAAATTGATTAACTGACATTTTGTTACATTTGGTCAGCCAGCTCTTTTGTTAATTTCTGTAAGAGATCTAGAATAGGATGTGTTTTCAATGAAAATATCCCCTAAAGCATCGCCTCAGTAGCTTAACTTGGCAGAAAATGCATTAAATCAGCAAAAGCAAAAAGCACACAGTAACATTTGGGAACGTAGAAAATGCTGCTTAACCAGCATCATTGCTGTGGCTGCCTGCAGGCTAGTTTAATTAGGCTACAATTCATATCCAAGAAAATAGCTTTGTAATTACTGTCAAATAACGAAATCTATGTACAAAACCTAAGGAGGATTATGTATGCCCAGTAATGAATCATGATTTGTGAGTTGAGACACTTACTTGGCAAAAATTAACTGCAAAATTTATAATTAAATAAATATTTATACTCAGATACTAGATAATTTTAAAGAATACTTCTCAGTCTGTTGGATGTAACAATGAATTTTTCATTACATGAATATACTGATTTTTCTACAAAATAATCCAGCCATATTCGTAAGGATGGGAAAGCACAGTTACAGATTCCAATTTTGAAAACCATATGGTTTTTTAGCAGAAAAATCATCAGAAAAAGTTTAATATTGAGCATTGGGCATAAAGTAGTATGCTGGAAGTATGTTCCTCCCCCCCCCTTTTTTTATATATATTTTCTTTTATTTAAAAACTTTAATAATGGAATTATTGGTTATCTACTTTATTAGCACGACTAGATATACTTATGCCACTCAAATTTACTCTGAATTTTATTCCATTGACCATACTCTTTAAGAAAAGAGGTATATATCTGGGGAACACAGAGAGTTTTTTCCTTTTTTGTTCCCTTTAAATCATCATATTATTGAAATTAAAATTGTTGAATTAAAATATGCTTATTAAACAAAGAAAGATCAGAGGATATAAATAATATTCAGAATGTGTATTTTTAGGCTTATGACATAGTGTCTGCATTGGAACTATTTGCCTAATACTTCCGATCACCATATATTTAAGAGCTCAGAAAAAAAATATCAAATTTGAGAATGACTCTAGAATAATTACTAAGTCATTTTCATGTTTCAGAAGCAACATCTAACATG
This sequence comes from Buceros rhinoceros silvestris, assembly GCF_000710305.1. Lineage (NCBI taxonomy): Eukaryota > Metazoa > Chordata > Aves > Bucerotiformes > Bucerotidae > Buceros > Buceros rhinoceros. Next base: position 24,137 of record NW_010428681.1, on the reverse strand, counting down.
AGAGTATTTCTTAAGAGTGATAATTTAAAATACATGAGCAAGTAAATAATGTAAACCCACCAGAGAGTGGGGGGTTTTTTGTTTGTTGGGTTTTTTTGGGGGGGGGTTGTGTGTGTGTGTGTGTTGTTTTTACTGTACTGAACAATAGGCACTGGAAAAGAGTCAATTTTATCAGAATATGAATAGCTGATGATCATTTACATTACTTCAGGACTCCGAGAGTGCAATTTTATCAGAAAACTGTCTCAACTCATATCCTGAAATTTTTTTACCAAATTAAGTTGATTACCAAATTTCCATTCAAATTCTGTAAATAATAATCACTGCTGATATTCCCTATTGTAAAACAAAGAATGGCATGTTAATTCTCTAAGGTTTTTCTAGCATGGAATAATTTAGTGTGCGTTGTCACACCCACCCTGTCCCCAGCTTTGCATTATTTTCAATGAAATATGAATCTAGTCATCAGCTAAAACCCATGGAATAAATAGATAGGTAGAAATAAAATATTAAATTCCACAGGCAATCTTCTATTGGTGGTGTTTTAAAGAAGAAAATAAATCCTGCTTCATCTTTCAAACCTTGGCATAAAGTGCTTAGAGGATGAAAATAAAGCGCCGAGGAGGGCACTTAAGGTTTCTCTAAAGCTTCTTTCTTGAGCTCTAAGCTATTCTTCACTCCACAAGTTTTTTTCTGGTGTCCCTGTTCTCAGATAACTGATGTGCAAATAATTAGATACATAATTAGTATCTCGTTTAGAATCTGTGATATTTATGTCTATATGTATGGAGAAGTTGCCAGGGATTTCAACAAGATAGAATGGTAGAACAAGAATTTGCACATACATCACTGAATTTGTTACTAGTTCAAACAGAAGGTTATAATTCATTCTGTGAGATTCAAGAGAAAAATTGGTAATGCCAAGTGTATATAAACAGACTTAGTAGTAATAAATCTACCACACACATATATATGCATATATAGTGCTATATGAAAGAAATTAAACATTCCCAATACAAAATTAGAGATGCTGTAAATCTTAAAATGTAGGGTATTCAATTTGCTTATCTTCTAATTGATGACCTGTATATTTAGCTTCTATTACTGATATGAATCTTAGTTACAGTTATTGTCTTTGCTTAATGACCCTGACAGAGGATTTGTTTGTTTGGGGTTTCTATTTGGGTTTTTTTGTGTTATGGGTTATTATTTTCGCCCATCGAATTTATGTGGTACAATTCTAAACTTTCATTCCTTCCCCTTCTACTCAATCACAAAGGAGAATAAATATGCAGAGAAATACATATTGGATATTTGAGGTGCAATCGGTGGCGGGGGGGGGGGGGGGGGAAAAGGCAATTG
>NW_010428681.1:919-22734 GCF_000710305.1 Buceros rhinoceros silvestris | reverse complement strand
GAGTGCTAGCTGGGGGGGGGGGGGGGGTGGAGAAAAGGCAATTGATTGTATAAGGTTTAAACCCTAATTATCAATATTTCCTGATGAAGGAAAAATTACTTTCAAAATTGTTAGCTACACTGATAGCCAAATTCCAAGGTGAATCACCCACCTTTTAATCAATTAATTTTACTACTAATAATTAAATTATCTCCTAATTTTACTCTACCTTTAATCCTCAAAAATTTCTAAACTGCTTCTCAGACTAGTTGTATATTAAAATTGCCCACTTTTGAAATGTTTTTCTTCAGTGGAGTTAAATAGATCACTGTGTTATGAACATGATACTTAACAGGAAGTTTTAAGGGTGTAAACATAACCATTGTGCTAAACTGTGGAGGAAAGACAAAGTGTTTTACTCCTAACAGAACTGGCAGCTATATGGGAAAAGACTAGCAAATTTGGCCAAAGACACTTAGTATTCTACTGAGTTACTTTTCAGCCTGAGGATAATAGACAAACAAAATGTTTTGGCAAGCAAATGTTCTACTTTCTAGACTAGTTTCTCACCGAAGAACTGCCCGGAACCTCTGTAATAGCAGTTTCTTCATTGTCACTGATAAATAGTTGGCAGATACCTTGAGGTGTCTCCCTTTCCCATGGAGTAAGTTTTAACAATGTGAAGTTATTACAGTTACTATGATGCATTTTCCCCTGGTTTGTACCAATAGATTAGGCTCCGTAATTTTAAATAGTATTACGGCAACCTTCCCAGAGCAGATGTATGTCAGCAGGAGTAAAATCTGCCTTGGAAATTCAGAAGGGAAAAGGAAAAAAAAAAAAAAAAAGAAAATAATTAGAGCAGCTAGACAAGATAAAGCCAATTAACAGTAGTCTGTAACTATTAAAACCAAAAAAAGGTTAAAAAAACCCCAAACAACATAAAAACAACATAAGAAGGATGAAATTTGGCAGTTACTTAATTTTCTTTTGCAACTTTCTATCTCCTATATTCCTTCAGAAAATGTATTACAGTGTTTGAAATGTTGTTTTCTAGTCTATTAATAATTCTGGTGCACGTTTGAAAATAACATATTTGTATTAAAAAGCTTGAAGAAATAAAGCATATGCAAATGAAATATTAAAATACTTTGAAAAATACTCTGGGTTTTTATGAGCTTTTTCCGTAGTGTTTCTACCGACAATTACAGTGAAAACAGATCTACATAAGCAGTATTTTCTTAAGTTTTTTTAAATCTCGTTTTGCAATATCATAGGAACCATGCAGAGTTGCAGTAGACTTTAATTGATAGTTATTAAAGTGGATTGAGGAAAAAAATTTCTAACTTCCACTATTTGCTGAAGAAACCATGTTTCTGTGATTAAGTATACTCACAAACCTTGAAACACTGGGCAATAAAAAGATCCATGTCACAAAACAGTCCCGGATGATTTCCAAAAATTACTAATTCCAACATAACACTCTTACCGATTACAAAAGGAAAATAAACCCTCATTTGAAGCTGATATCTTATGTCAGCGAGCAATCTGAGAAAGATGTATTAGACAAATACATACTGTAAATCTGTTATATAAAGAAAGTTTATGGAATTACAAAATAACCTCAAAGTCTATTTTATAATATAATGATACAAATACTACAGGGTATTCTGGTTTGAATAGTTTTTAACAGTGTTTGTCCAACTAATTAGAAGTCTTTGAATGGATTAATAAAAGTTTGTAAAAACAGCTGTATTTGGTGTTTCTCTTCACGCAGCAAGAGACAGGTACAAAAGTTATCAGGACAGCAGCTTTCCTCACAGGAAACAACTGGTGTTCTCTCTCAGTTTAAAACTGAACAAATATCCTCAGAGTGATTTCGATTCTCTTTCTTGCTGAATCAGGCAGCTGAAATTAATTCAGTGAAGAAATACTGAGTGAGGGCTTCTTTTTTTCAATACTGGATTAAGTACTCTTAAAACTGATTTAATGGAAGAAACAGAAAAAAATCTAAAATGGATAATTGTTTCAAGGCCTTTCTATACCACCTTCTTGTACATCCAGAAAGAAGTTATTGTTTCATTTTTGTAAGTTATTTTTTACAGAATGAGATTTTAATAATGTTACTGAAGCCTGAAACAGTGCAACAGAAAAAGCCTATACCCTTACAGCTGTGGCTAAATCAAATTAATATTGACTAAATAATGTAAAACCTTTATTTCCTACATCAGTGTTGGTCAGTGAAATTTTACACTGACTACAATTTGTTGAAATATGTCCAGGGAATAATAAGATCTTCAAAGATGCAATAGTGTAAGTGAAAAAAAAGAGGAAAGCAAAAGGTAAGGAAGGGAAAGCTATGGCTGCTGGAAAAGTAGAGGTCCAGAAGTATTAACATTAGTGAAATATTTTGCTTAGAAAGGAAATATCTTGGTTAAAGAATATTAAAAGTACAAAAATGCATTTCAATAGTTTCAAAAAAGCATTAGTAAAAAAAAATGGAAGCATTTTAGGACAGAGAAATGATATCTTAATAACTTTAAAATATAAGATTTGTTTTACTTTTCCCTAAGCCAAAGCATTTTCTTCAATCAAAAAATTTGAATGTTTCCTATATTCTCTTCCAAACATGAAAAATACCAGTTCTGTTAAAACTGGTCCTATTTTATCATTTTATGTCAATTCAGCAACCGAATCAAAAAAAGGGAAAAAAGTAAATAGTCACGAAGGTTTACCAATAATTCCATAGTATTTTGATAAGATATTCCATGTTTAAATTAGCATAATAGACAAATTAATTAATAGGAATATTACACATCCCTTGATACCTCAGCATCTTGACTGTGGGACAAGTACACTATGACATCACCATTCAGATGTTTTCTCCCATTTTTTCAAAACAGGGCATCTTTTGAAGCATGCCATCACTCCTTTCTTGCTTATCCTATGAAACTTTTGAAAAGGAAGCCACAGGCCATATCCATAGGCAAGAAGCAAGTGTGCTTCTTTTGCTGTCACTGGGAGTATTTAACAGTAAGGAATACCGTGCACTCTCTCCATCTGAGCCTGTCCGATAATCAGTGTTAACTACAGCACCATATATTAGCTTTTCTTAGACTGTCATTTATCACTTCACTGATTGTAAGCAATTTTTTTCCTTTTTTATTGTATTATATCATATTTTAAAATATTTTTATTACAGAGCATTTCTGAGACTTGGTATTAGCTCAATAATACACTGGTTGTAGCACGATGAGATAAGAACCTCTCTGAAAGAAATTCCTGAATCAATTTTTAGTACGTCAGCACAGTTGTGAAAATACTACGTTTTAAAGAAATTGAGTTTTGTAGCAATAGTATTGACATACATAATCTGTGTAAATAAAAACCAAAACACCCTAGAAAATGTCTAGAAGACACCCAGCCAAATGTTTTTCATAACTTTATCAGAGACCAATTCATTAACATGAATGAATAGAAAAATATTTATAGTACATCTGACAACAAGTTTTACAAAGGAAACAGAACCTATTTTGTTCTTTTGTATAGTAAGACTGAAGAATTTCTTACATACTTGATGGAATTTCTGAAGTCTCTGAAGTAAGCTTGTAACACCTCATTGTTTGGAATAAGAATTGTACTTTCTTCTATAATGAAGGGTTATATTGAAACACAGATTGAGGGGAAAAACAAGAAAACCTTTTCTTCAATAAACCCTGAAGATATGGGATAAACATTAACAGATTGGTACAACTTAAGGTGAGTAGAAGATAAATAGCCATTCAATACAAGTATTTTCTCTGTAAACAAACCTTACAGTTTCCTCAGAAGATAATTTACAGGAGGTACTTCAGAAAGATGTAAGGATTTATTTTAGTCTTCAGGTCATGGTGATCTCACAGTCTCAGCTGGAAAGCTCTTCTGTCTTTAATCTTTCTACAATTACAGGTAGGAAGTTGCATCTCATTTCTGATTTACATTTCTGTGTTCCAGTTAGAGCTTTTGGAACTTGTTAAGACATTGTCAGAGGTCTGTAGAGTTTTTTGCAATGCAACTTTACTGAATCTCATTTAAATGAAGAAAGTTATCCTTCTAACAAGCTTTTGAAGCTCAGGTAATGTAACTTCATACTGAAATGGCTTCTTGCTGGGTTTTATGTCCCTTGCTTGGATACTCTGTAGCATTTTGACTTCTTGAAGTATAGGAACAACATCCTGCAATATCACTTCAAATTTAATAAAACCTTGAATGACACTGGATTGCAAATTCAGAAGCAATTTCTAATTAAAATCTACTCTACTACAATTTAAGATTAGTTGAAATATTCGTTGCTTTAAAGACCACGGCAAGAAACAAAACCAAATGTGTTGGAGAACCTCAGACTGTATCAACAAAGGCTTTTTAAATCTGTCTTTCCCACAACTAAGTAAATGAATATGGTTTAATTAGATTTAGTTTCTACAGAACAATTTAACCACGTTATTTTTAACAACAGGTTTCCTGTTGGCTTTCTGATTTAACCACTCTAATATTTTGTCCAAGACAGAAAAAAAATGTAGTCCCAAGTGGTATGATTACTTACTCTTACAAATATCAGGATTGTATTGGAAGTCATTAATCTTTATAAACTGTGTGACTTTTCAAGATTCGTTAAAAGTTCAAACATTAGTAACAAAAATTCCACAGCCAGGTCTATTAGGGATCATGGAAAAAGATTATTCAAGCTTATTGATTTAAAAATGGACAGTTTTCACAAATGCTACTTTCCTTGTTACATTTATGCATAAGCATGTAGATAATTACTTCTTTAAAAGGACAATTAAAATTACATGCTAACTTTTTGCCATCGCTTTTAGGGGTAACACAATAAATCACAGTCTTGTGAAGCTTATATTTAAGTACAATTATGCTGAAAAATAATGGTCGGTGAGATAAGAGTCTGATTTTTTTTCTGCAGCCGTGTTTTCTAAAGTCTGTTGTGAAATTGCTAAGTACATAAGAACCCTCCATCTATCACTGGTTTAAAACAGAGTAAAATTCAAAATATGTTCTCTGAGCCCTTATCTGTTTTATGCACTCTGTCTCCAAGAGATTCTCATCACAGTGTGTGCTTTGTGAGACCACAGTTATTTCTGCTCCAGTCAAGATGATGGGCTCTTCTCAGGTATTATTAACGTTATTCTATGACATTACCGTTTCTAAAGAATTGGTAGAAATGCCATTCCGTAATTGCATGACATTGTGGGGACAACTACTTGAAAGTAAAACACATCTTTTTACCCATTCCAATTACAAGAAGAAAGCATTTGACTATCGTATTCTTTACAAAACATAAACAGAGAGGATGACGCATTTTAAGGCGTACAATTTAATCTATGTTAAGTCATAGTCTTTTACGTAAAATAGTCCGTAAAATGGAACCCAGAAACACAGCATACTTCGTTTGAAAGTTTAACTGGGTTTATATATCCTTTGGTTTAAATAAATAAGTAAATAGAAGTAGCAGCCTTCTCATGGTTGTATGTGCAGGCCACATGACAAGTAGTTCAGTCTTATTCAGTTCTCTCCTCATCATTCTCATAGGAAAAAGTCCAGTGTCCAGCACTCTGCTTCTGTCAATGGTCTGTGACATGGGTGGATAAGAGAGTAAAATACCTTTCTTGGCACACTGAATCAGTTCAACAACTCAAATTTTATCTTTCATAACTGGTTTATTACCTCCCCTTTCATTCCATTTTCCCCCTCATTTTCTCACAGGCACTAATCACAATCCCACACTTGAAATCTCCAAGCAAACCTCTTGTCTTTTCTTTCTCCAAATATCCCTTCTCTGTGTTAAGGGGAATCAAATCAGGGGAGACACCAATTGCAACCAGTATTTGTTAAAAAAACTATTATTAACTAAGATGTTGTTAGCAAGAGCAGATAACTGTACAACATTGGCATATCCTTTCCCATAGTACCCTCGGGCACAAATAAATGCATACACAAAATTACTAATTGCTACAATTAATTGTTGGAGCAACATCTGGCAGGCCAGTCCCAGCTGGTTATGCAGAAACAGAGGGTCATGATGTGGTTGCTGGGTTGGTTTGCTTAGAGCAGCCACCACCTTCTTGAATGTGCCCTGAATTACACAAATCCATTGGTGATGCTGGTGTTTAGTGGTGGACTTAGGTAGAGGCAACAAACCATCAGTGTTCTGAGTTTACCTGTTCTTAGGGACTCAGCAGGACTGCTAGTCTCCAGAGTGTCATAGCTTTCACATGCTACCTCTCAGCATCTGTTTTCCCATTCTTTAGCCTCCTATTTTCTGATAGGCTATTTTCAGCCACCTCTATTGTCACCTGTAGAATGCATTCACAAAAACTCATGCAGATGAGACTTTTATGATGTCCACTCGCAGCCCACGAATAGTAACGTACTGGACAAGATTCCAGATGTTAAAGCGAAGTGTTTCTCCTACACTGAGCATTTGTTCTGTTTAATATATCTCTTTCCTTGCCCCATGCTACATAAGCTGTATTCATAATGACTCATGATTCTGTGTATGTTTACCACTCCATCAGCCTTTATCTACAGTACTTTTAACTGTCTCTTGCTCTTGGCAACCGTTTTTCATAAAGCTGTAGACTTCAATCAATTTTTTGCAGCTCCCACACTTTTTTTTAAAAAAAAAGAAAAGAAGAAAAATTTCCTTTTTTTTTTTTTTTTTTTTTTTTTAAAAAATTTTTCAACCATTTTTTTCCGGCCCCCCCCATTTTTTTTAAAAAAAAAAAAAAAAAAAAAAATTTCCTTTTTTTTTTTTTTTTTTTTTTTTTCAGAAGTTCTGTGGGGCTGCTCTTATCACTGTCGGGGAAGAAGGAGAGAGAGGAAAACCTTCAGTCTCAGCAGGACATAGTAGTTATTTGCGACCAAACATTTTTACTTCATTGCTACTTAACTACAGTACCAGTAAGAAACAAATTCCTATTATTTGTGAAAGTTAATGAGTATGTGACAATACTCCAGGCACCAGTGTTGAACTTGGCTAACTGTATGCTAATTATATCACTGGTAGTTCCTAACTGCCAGTGATGAACCGTCTGTAGTTTTGGCTTCCGTAGCAGCATTTAAAATCTCACCTATCATTAGGGAATCACAGAACCATTCAGTTGGAAGAGACCTTTAAGATCATCAAGTCCAACTGTTCACCCTGCACTCCCAGGGTTCCTAATCTATGTGTCTCAGCACGACATCCACATGTCTTTTAAACACTTCCAGGGATGGGGACTCCACCACCTCCCTGGGCAGCCTATTCCAGTGCTTAATGACCCTCTCTGTAAAGACATTTTTCCTGATACCTAACCTAAATTTCCCCTGATGCAACTTAAGGCCATTCCCTCTCGTCCTGCCATTTGTAACATGGGAGAAGAGATCAACCACCACTCCCTCCAACCTCCTTTCAGGTAGTTGTAGAGAGCAATAGGGTCTCCCCTCAGCCTCCTCTTTTAAAGATTAAACAATTCCAGTTCCTTCAGTCGCTCCTCGTAAGAGAAGTTCTCTAAACCTTTCACTAGTTTTGTTGCCCTTCTCTGAACCTGCTCCAGCACCTCAACATCCTTCTTGAAGTGAGGGCCCCAAAACTGGACACAGTACTCAAGGTGTGTCCTCGGCCTGACCAGTGCCGAGTACAGGGGGACAATCTCTTCCCTACTCCTGATGACTCATATTCAGCCGGCAAACATGTTTTGGAAGTTGGATTAGATACACAGATTTCCTAGGATCTTGTGAGTGTGAAATACCTGGAGACAAACTTTGGAGTACACATTAATATATATTTATTTGGTGTCATATATTTACAGCTCAAAAATGTCTTTTATATCCTTTTTCAGCCATGGTTTATTCGCCTCATAGCCCCATTTTCCATGTATAGAGCAGAATCTCCAGCCACATCTCATTATCCACTATATACTGAAGTAGTTTTGCTCCCATAATTTTCCATTAATATCAATGAATGAAAAAACCTAATATCTAAAAATCAGATTTAATAGTGCTACACATCTAGAACAGCATTATGTGGAGAATACACTGTATCAGAAACTGAAAGTTTGCTTTGAAGGTACATCTCTCTGAGAACTTTGTAAGTCCCCTGAGTTGTGATGATAACTATTCCTAAGGGAGGTATTCAGTTTATTACAGGGTTTCTCAATTTGTTTTCAGTGTTGATTATGCCTTAAATTAAAAAAAAAAATTCTTTTTAAGTTTTTACAAGACTTCCAGAACCGTGTCAGAATTACATGGATCACTTTACCTTCCATTTGAACAATGGGTGCATAATCGACCTCTGCTAGCAACTTTGTAAACCTGTTGAGGCAGATACCTTTATTCAGTTCTAAGTTTGCACCAGGCAGATATTTGCCTTGGTTGTTATAAGCAAAAATACAAAGAAGAAATGCACTCTCTGCTCTACAAACACACTAATATTTTGTGTTTCTACAACCACCCCTATTTTTGTACACAATCAGATAAATACTTTGATGATACATTGTGTTTTATGGGAAAGGATATTGGCTGTTTCCAAGGTTTCTGTATAAATTGAAGGAAACATTGATTGCCCAATTTATCCCATCTCCTAAGCAGACTGACTTAATTCAAAACTAATTTTTTTTTTTTGGCGGGGGGGGGAGGGAGCTATACATTGTTTTATTAGTTTGAAGTGTAGCGTAACGGATGGAGTACAGCTTTTAGCCCATTGTGCTCTGCAGTTAAAAGGTGAACTGTGATGACTGAAAACGTCATCACAGAAATTCTGCATGCTCTAAATCTTTCATTTATGCTACTGTTTAGATATTAAAGAAGGAAACCACAATTTTTACATATTGTAGCTGTCTCCAACACTGAGCTTTCTCCCAGATAAATTCAGTTTTCCTTCAATCATCAGCGTTCTTTATCTCTGAAATAGATAGCTTTTTTAATTCAGCACTCAGCAGTACTGTGGAAATATTGATCTGCAATCAACAGCTGACACCGTTATTTTGCTTAAGCTGCATGTTTTCTGAGTTGCAAACACAGCAGCATTAAAGGCTTATATAGGAATTGTTTCTACCACACCAAAAAAATCATATAAAAAACTTCACCTAAATGGTCTTGCCTGTCTTTCGTGCTAACTTTGATTTTAACCAAAGGCATTTATGAAGTAAATTGTGGGGTTTTTTTCCTTTCTTCTTCCTCCCTTTTTAAATTTTAACAATGAATATAACGTTATGCAAAATTTTCCTCCTTTAATCTCATTTTAATTTTCCTTTAAGCAAGATAAACTGATTAATTGACTAGAAACTTCTCTGAAGAGTTATTCTCTGAAGAGTTATTCTCTTGTCTTGGAGAGGTATTTCACAGGTGTTCTTTTTGTTAAGAATCCATATTAGCAAAACATTTTAAAAACTTCTGATAATTAAAGTTTGGGGAACCAGCCAAGTCCCTTGTCATCAACAAGATCTGCTCAACTTCATTTAACATATTACATTATTAAAAACTATATTTAGATTTAGTAGGTACATCTCCATAGAAAGTTAGTAGAAGGCATTCCGGTTTCTCCAGATAATTCTGATCACAAGTAGAGGTGCATAAAATGCGGAAAATTTCTCTGTAACTTAGAAGGGATTAAAACCAAAACAGTTCCGTAAAAATGGTGCTGAAATATAGTCTTTATGGAGAAAACAACCATCATCATCATCATGGCTTGGCTTTGCGGACGAAGATTTGGGAAGGGCTTTACCCACGCTTACTGCAAGCGCGCTGATGGCTGAAAAGGCCAATGCGGGATAGGCAAGTCCAGTTGCAAAGAGCACACCGGAAGGTCTCCTTGGGTGGAATAGTCGAGGCACGGCTCTTTCTGCGTTGTCTTTTCTCCTCGAGACTGATTCTACGTGTATCTCCTGGGTCAGTCTCGAGCAACCAATGTCCTGAACCGCCTGCATGCAGCTCGGAGCAAACAATACAGTCCCATTAAATGAACACACAAATTAGCAGTGTTAATTTTTTGATAGCAAGACATTTAGTGTTAGTGGCAGCAAATGTCAAATGCACCTCAAAATTTATCATCAAAACAGATAACTCTACTTTGTAATTTAATGGGGTATAACACAACACAAATAGCCAAAGATGCCGTAAAAGATCTGACTTTCAAAGATGTGACTAATAATGTAATACCTTATTCCCCAAAGTCAAATTTGCAAATGGCTTATTATCATTCTCATCAAGGATTTCTGTGTAAAGAATGATTCTATTAATTGTTTCTACACATACAGATCATCCCAGGGCTGCCCTGTGCCAGACACAGAAGGTTCCAGCTGGCTCCAATAGACCCACTGCAGCTGAGCCCCTCAGCCAAGCTGGTGGTGCCTCAGGGAAAACATAATGTAAGAAAGGACACAGCAGTTGAGAGAGAGGGCCGTGAAAAAAAACCAAGTCAGAGAACCAGCCCTGCAGACAACAAGGTCATAGAAGAATGAGGAGGAATAGGTGTTTCAGGCACTGGAGCAGATATCCACACTGCAGCCCATGCTGGAGCAGGTGGATCTGCCCTGAAGCAACCCGCAGCCCAGTGAGAGGTAAATTAATTAAATTGAATTTCAGCAAGTTGAGTCTGGTTTGCTAATAATGGCAATTCATAGCTGATATCCCTGTCTTCAGCCTGACCCATGAGCTTTTCATCTTATTTTCTCCGCCTGTCCTGTTGAGGAAGGGGAGTGAGTGAGCAGCTTGGTAAGCATCTGGCATCTGTTCAAGGTCAACTCACCACGGTGGCTCTACCTGGTGACAGGGTATTTGCAAGTAAAGACAGAGCACAGTGAATGGGGAGCATGTAGCAGCAGGCGAAAGTAAAGCAGGATATCCTATAGCGCCTCTAAAGGCACAACAAGTCTTTCTTTGTATATGAATACATTATGCTCTTGCTTACTAGAAAGGAGATTCAATCTGAGATTAAGCTGCCTAGACACGAGCTAAATGCATTGGCTTTATTGCCAATACCATCAATAAAAACAGGAGAGTCCTTCTGTTCACTTCCACCAGGGAATTTAGTTTCCTGTACACAGACACACCTAACACAGCGTGCTGCTCTGGAAATGCACGGGTCTCTCATTAGTCCTGCATTATATGTTTGAATGTCTTCTATAATGTCTAATACCAATAGGAGCTTATATGTGTAACACTGAGGCAACCTTGTCTGTGTTTTTACACCAACTGCTAAGAGCTTGCAACCTAATTTAGCACAGCTATACTTTATCTTGGCATTACAAAGCCAATTTCATTTGATTATTCATACCTTTGGGTATTCACACTTTCATCAGCTGGCACAGAAGTTTTATTTTATTACTGAAGGTACTTAAGTCTGTAGGGCAGCTGACTAATTAAAACTGTAATGATCTGGGAAGGGTCTAATATACACGTGTGTTTGTGTATTTGCAATGAAAAATTAGTAATGAATGCAATGGGCTTAAAATTAATGAATATTGCAAAAAGTTTATCAAGAAATATTTAAACTCACTCTCTAGGATATTAATACAAATTGAACCTCATAATTACATGGTTGTTCAACAAGTCTGCATGAAAGTTGTAGTATTTCTAGTCATCTTAGTTAGTTATATTACTATTAATACTGAAAAAGTGACAGTAGTCAGAAATAAGTCAGAAATACCAGTCCCAATAAGTGGAAATATAGGCATCATATCAAACAAATAAAAGTGTACCCTAATGCTTCCTGAAATTAAGGGGGCTTAGTTACTTTTAAATTAAAACCAACCAAACAAAAACCATAAACTAAACCAACGATGTATACTGTTGAATTTGTTTTGGAGACTTTGCTATTCTCATGTCAGAGAAACTAATACACTTATGTTTCGTATACTCTTATGTTTCATCTCAGAGTCATGGAATGTAAAATATAATTGCACCACTTGCCATTTCATGAAATATTTTTAACACCTGTGGTTATCAGTGAATATAAATCTGAAATCTTAGACCCCTAAAAGACTATTGTACTAAGGACGAGAAGTAATTTGATGAGTCCTTTAAGCAGTGCCCTTCAGAGAACCTAAAAAACCTTACTGTGTAAGTAGAACTTAAATAGAATGTCAGTAGCTAAAACCAAGATTCTGAGTCCAAAAAATGACTGCTTAAAAATGTATGTGCCCATTGTAGATAATTTTATTAAACTTCATATTCTAGTTTTTGTAGTTTTGCATGACTAGCAATAGCACAAAGTTGACAGATCTAAGCTTTCAAGCCTTTTCACAAACCTCAGGCAGTTTCAGCATTCACAGTTCAGGCACACGCTGCACTGACAGGCCAAGATTTTTCAAAAACATCTGGCATGTGCTTATCATCCATATAAGAAAAACCCAGCAAGCCCAAGGCCATTGTCATGCAAAATGACAGCCAGATAGGGAGGTCATTCACATTAAATAACAGCCTAATGCCTCGAGTAGAATGAAAGTTGAGGATGAGTTCTAACCTTGGCCAGAAAAGTTCAAATTTGCCATCTTCTGAGGGAAGACTCTAACCCCCAGGCTGGAATACAAAAGCTACAGAGCAAAGGGGGAAGCTTGAAAACAAGGAGAAGAGAATATAACTGTATGATCTCTTGAAGTTTTAAACCTTTACCAGCCAGTGGGAATCGTAGTCCAAGGTAGCTAATTATCACCATGCATTTTGTTAATGAACAGTGATAACCACTTCATATTAATGTATTCCTCTCTGGGAAACCCTTTAAAAAACAGTCTTTAGTTGAATTAATATTTCCTTCTCTATACAGAATGGAATAGTCTCATCAGGACTGATCTAATAAAAAAAAAAAAAAAAAAAAAAAAAAAAAAAAAAAAAAAAAAAAAAAAAAAAAAAAAAAAAAAAGAAAAAAGTGAAAAGGCCTAAGCCAGAAAAGAAATAGTAGGGTCCTTTTCCAAGATATGAGCTCTGTATTCATCTTCAGGTGAAACTGAGGTTAGATGATCTGCTCCCAGAAGGTTCATCTAGTAACACACCGTTGAATATAGGGCACATGGTGAAATGCAATATCACCTTGTTGTCCATCCAGAGCATGGCAAAAAAACCACCCCAAAACAGTAAGGTGAAGACATACTTCAGCTGTCAGCCAAGCCCATTTCTACAAAGAAAAGCACTCATGCTGTTTCACTACTAAATCTATTGTTTTTAAACAGACAAATCTGATAGAACTGTATACTGTGCTCTCATGCAATTATAGTGCATACGCATTTATTTGTTTGAAATTAAAAGAAAAAAATGGCTACTCTTGGAATGGGTCTGCTGTGCTTAGTACTAATTTAGCTAGGTTATATAAAGCTGTCAGTATTCTTAACAATGCCTCAGGAATCAGAGGCAAAATACTTGTTCTGAAGATACGCATAAGTATTGCGTATCAGTATTATGGCTAGACATGCATAATCATGCATTTTAATCATAATGTCAATTAAATTAGACACAGTAAATCTCAAGACAGCGTAAGGTGGTATTGAGAGATACATCCAGTTTTCTGGTAGTGTATCTACACTATCATTATTTAACATGCAATGAGAAATAATGTACACCAAATCAAATGGAACAAAGGAATTCCCACATAAAAAGTAAACCCCACGTTGCTTGGCTAACACATTTTTTGATAAAAAGTATTTATTCCTCTTGAAAATGAAACTTAATTAAAAGAAATTTGCCTCAGGTTCATGAATTAGTAGTCATGAGTAAGCAATAAAGATGCTTTTGTTCAAATGTTGAGAAGATTCTTCCCTTCTTATCACTTACATGCTCTTGTACTTCACTCTAGATGATGACTTTAAAGTAAAACTAGTACAATTTCTACAGGACATTAATAGTTCTTTTTAGAAAAATAAGATCTTAATGTATATTGTAAAATAAGCCATTATTTGCTTTAAAAAATTCCATTTAACCACATACTGATAAAACAAAGATCAGTCATGCCAAAGACTCCATAACTCTTCCAAAAATGTAACTAAGTGGTAAACCATTCCAGGTTGTCATTTCAGACATCCATGTTGTATCCATATTGTGACCTTTGTCCTTAAACCGGAGGTATTTTTTGTGCAATAACTCATTTCCACAGGATATTTATTTATTTATCATTTTGGTTATGTTGCTGACTTGAAAGAGCATCATATTTGCCTTAGAAAGGAAAAAATATCTATATAAACTTCCTGAACATCCCAAGAGTGATCTAGCACTACTTGTCTCTCTAATTGCTAGCTTTTTATTCCTTCCTTCTGTTCAAAAGATTTCTAGAAAAACAAACTAGGAACAGAAATAGTACCCTGTGATTTTTGTAACTACAACTAATTAATACAATTCAGAATTTATATACCAAAAATCAAATGCTTATTCTAAAATATTTTTACCTTCTAATAATTATTTAAAAATTAAAAGATAGCAAAATATATTTAAATAATAAAATTACTTGTAACAATCTGCATTCTTTCTAAGGCCTTCCGCCAAGTTCTGGTTTTGTATGGGTTGTATGTATTGGTTCATAGTTCAGAAACAAGTTTCAGTAGTGTCTAGTGCATACAGGCAACCCACGGGGGGTTGTAAAGCCATCCAGCTTTGGATTGCCTTGAGGCCCAATCTATGCAAAGACGACCCATGGGGAGCTGTGCAGATAGCTCAGCCCCGAGTTGTCCATAAGCCACAGGCCAAACAGTGTAGCACTGCATTATTCAAAGAACTGAAACCCGAGCCGAGCTTTGAAATCCCTCAACAAATAATGTATTTTGTGTCTCAATCTAAACCACTATTCGATTGCCTGAGAAAGAAAGATAGCAGCTGGAAGGTTTCAGTGTCGGTTTCATCCAGCAACCTTGTTATCCAGATGATCACAAGATCAGTAAAAGAAAAGCAGAAAGAAGAACATACAGAAGGGAACATTACCTACGGATGAATAAAGAAAGATAAAGATAAGGGAAAATGCCATTAAATTTCCAAAGATAAACATTCCAGAGGGTATAATCCTCTCAGGCAGAGCCTGCCAACAGTCACATAAATCAATGAATTAGGATAAAAATCCTAAGATCTGGGTTAGGAATTGGGGGTCACCTCTCCAATGCTACATCTTGCCTGTAGGGAGACCCTTCCCCTTTGGTTGGGACACCAGCCAAGGTCACTTTTCTGGGACTGAAAGCCCTTACCTAGAAGGGTAAGTAAATATTGAGCATGCTGTGAGTTTGCAGCCACAGATGATTGACTAACACACGTATAACACTTAGTGGACTTTTTAGGTTGTTACAGCGTATCCTTGCTTTTAAACTGTAATAGTGCATTCTTCTATCACATCCATGAAAAAGTGCCATGGTGACATATTAAACCTGTAAGTGAAGCTCAAATAAATTGTTTATTTGAGCACTGCAAGCAAAGTTCAAATAAGTATTTTGCTTTAGCTTTGCATTCTAGTCTCTTTTTGCTATGCTGGTCCAGCAAAAACACACATTCCTATGCTCCATTTCCCTCCTGAACAATGCTGTTACATACGATGTACATAAATTTAGCCTGTGCTTAAGCAATTCATTATATAAGATATTCTGTCATCACCAAAGCAGACATAATACATTCAGTACATTGTATGTTCTGAGCTATTAGTTCAGGTGTCACGTTTCCTTTTGAAGATTAACCTATATTAGCCATTAATCACAACGTCTTCTGTTTAGCACACCTGAACTTTCATCTCTCAGCAGTAGGCTAATGTACTGACAGCCCAAAAAAATCAAACCAGGCTAAAATTATTTTCACTCTAGGTAGAATTATTCTGTCAATATTGTGGCATGCAGGGCATATTGCTGTATATTGCTTTTGTAATCTCTTTTAGAATGCCAAATACACCAGACTGGTCATATCATTTCAGGCATCTGAATGCAAATAGCAGCAGAATTTGTTAAAGCACAGTAACTCTAACAAAAAACCAACCAAACAAACCAACCTGCTGTTAAGAATGCTCTATTAATGCGTTTACGTAAAGAACTGATGAAGGCCAGTAAAGATCGCAACCGTAGCCGTGTTCATCAATCACTTAAAAAAAAAAACCTACAAAAAGATCTCTACATAACTACTCAAGGGGCCTTTCCACCAGATTTTAACTGCTTGACTTTACAACAGAGAGGCTAGGCTGTCTGTGCCTTCTCAGCAAACAGCTTTCTTTTTCTGATAGTCTTGTGGGAAAACAGTCAGATGTATAGTGATGTGCTAATCTTACCAAGATTTCCTTCTTTTGTATATCTTCCTGTCAAAATATAATCTTTTTTTGTAACATGATGTGGGTGACTATGTTATCCTGAAGTGAAGATTCACCTCCATTACACGGATAATAAAATGATGCAGATTCTAATTTTTTCATTTCCAGAGGGAATTTTTTTTTTATTCATCCAGCTTAGCAATTCCCTATAAAAATGTTAAAGCTTTGTGTTAGAAGGGTACTAAAATAATTAACTGGAGATGTTCTGATATAACTCAACTCTTAATTTATGCTACAATTTATGGAGGGATTCGTTAAAGCCTATGCTGGAGGGCAATATCACATAAAGTAGCAGCAGCTGTGAAGTAAGAGAGGTACCAAATGAATGCCTAAAAGAGCAACAAAGAGAGCAAGAGATCCAAGGGATGCCTGGCACGTCTTCCTTAACATAAAAGGGAAAGCTATGTTTCCAGTGGTTGACCCATCCTGGACCTGTAACAGAGAGACTATACAAAGCCGCCAAGTTGTCCTGGTCACCATAGTGTCATCACACTATGCCGTGAACACTGATGTTTTCTAAAAAACAAATGAGTGTGTTTTTATATTGTATTTGAGTTCCACAACTTATATTTGCCTCTTTGAACTTACTTCAACTTAATCTGAATGAAGGTTATCTGAGTTAATGATTTTCACAGTTTGTTATCACACTTCCACAACAAACTCACTTCACCTCCTCTCCTCAAACAAGTGAAAAAATAGCACACCAGCAACATGATCAGGTAGATTAGAAATGCAGATTTTAAATGGACTAAAAGGTCAGGTCTATATAATGAGAAATTCACTGTCACGCCAAATAAATTTTACCATGGGAGCAGCTGAACTTAAAATAATGCTGGGATTTCATATACTGGGTGGTAATAAAAAGAGGTCATTACAAATGAAGAGAGCTTTAAATGGCTGGGAACAACTGACTGGTATGAACAACAACTTAAAAGCAAACCAGAATAAATGGAAGTAAATCTAAATTAAACTTGAAACATCAAATATCTTCAATTAGGAGCAGAGAATGCAATGAAGTTTAAAGCATTTAGTGAAGGATGAGATTACAAACAATATACACACGCTTGAAGTGAACACTGTTACCCAGGTGAAAAGTATCATTATCTAAACAAGAAGATACTGCAGCATGAACAGAATGCCAACACATGTAGGCAGGATTAAGCCTGTATGATATGTGCAATTCTCAACAGTTTGAGGCTCACTGTGTTCTAGCTCAGTCTGAGAAATACATTATATGCTGTATATTTTTTTGACTGAGGTACAAATCTTGGATCAACAGCTCAAATCCAAGAGTATCTAGCTTTTTCCCAAGACCTCCATCTCTTCAAAATGTTTTTTACAGTAGGAAGATCTTGATTTTATTGCATGTTTCTATGTATTAAATTTAAGTCCCATATAAATCCCTTCCATTAGTTCTATTTACATCAAGTCTTCATTCTTCATCACAAAACTTTGTCAATGTTTGACCAAGACTCGCCAATCATGGGATGAACTCTCTCTCTGACCAGCCCCTCTCCCATTCCAGGAGAAAGGGTTAAGAAGAGAGATAAAAAGAAAAGTTTGTGAGACCTCTGTTAAGTTTGGGAAACTAAGATTTTAATAACAATAGAAAGATACTGTATAAAAAAGAGTAAGATATAGCATGTTTACGTAGGATTAGAACTAGTGCAGTGAGGGCGGGGGGAAGCACTCAAACCATGGTGAGGGAAATGCAGTGATAAAGCTACCACCAGCAGCTGCAGAAGTCAGCAGATCATGGAGCAGCAGCCAGAGCACGTGATGTGGCAGCAGAGGTCCGGTCATGGTGGTCCGCTCACAGGCAGGGCTGGCGAAACACTGGCAGAAGTCCTCGTTCTGAAGCCAGAGCTGGGCTGGGCAGCAAAGCACTCAATGTCAGCAGTTGCATCAGAGACATGTGGCAGCAGCAGCAAGTGATGGCACAGGGGCAAACTGCTGGTAGAGACGGCAGTCAGGGCACAGGCGAAAAGAGCAGAGAAAAGGGGTATGGTTTCATCTGCACGCTGTTTTTAAGGAAGTCCTGAGGCAGCCAAAAGCTGCACAACCAGTGAGATGTGCTGATGTACATGGGACGAATACACTAATTAGCTGTTTGATGTGTCCATTACAAATAAAACCAACCCTTTTTATCTTAAACCAGGGCAAACTTGAACACTACATGAGAAGAAACCAACTAGGACAGCAGGACTTTGTCAATACATTCTGCTGGGAAAGTAGAAAAAGGAGACGCTGAGAGTTCCAGTCACAGAAGTCAAAGTTGAATATTTCTAAATTTGCGAAGATTATTAACAAGTCTTGCTCACTTTACTGCTTGATTTTAGCTGATCAAGTGACAAAGCTTACAGCTCACTAAGGGAAAGACTGAGTTTATATTAGCAATGATGTACTTTAACCAACTTGCTAGATCCTGAGTACTGTCCTGTGTTGCAAACATAGCCAGGAACTTGCCTACAGTGGACGGTTTCATAGTATAGGGACTGGCGGGCTTACAATGGCCCGTGTCTATACTAGTCACCTATCTCATCTTTCTTGAATGGTGTTCTCTATCTAACAGCTCATTGAAAATGGTCATTGCCTCATGCTAGCTCCTGAATTCTGCTTAAAAATTGTTTGGGAGCTGTTATTTGATCTGGAAACCTTCTGAAGGTATAAAAACACAGATCTTTGAGTTCAAGAACCTTAGGAATGCAATTTTAGCACAATTCCCTGTCCTGCAGCAAGTAAAGTAGTTTCTAGTCCTTGCTACAAATTACAGGAGTGTTAGTTCATATTCATGCATGTACTGTTGAAGATTTAGCTCTAACACTGCTTAATATGCCCTTATGGTTCTGGTGCAGAAGGCATGCCTTAAAAATTCCTTCATTTCTGAAAAAAGAGGTCTAAAATACTCATCAAAGCACTTCTTTGAAGACCTGTCACTCTGAAAATCACGCTTGAAGCAAAGCCATTTTAGGATTAAAATCTCTGTCCACAGAAAACAAGTGAAAGCACAATGAAAAAGAAAAAAGTGCACAGAAATAAAAATAGAATCATCCATCTACACACACATATGAAATTATATGTATCAGATTAGCAGATTTCCTATACTATTTAATTTAGCTTTGAAGCTGTCAAAGGTCTCATGCAAGCACAGAGCTGAGCATCCATGTTTTTTAACATCACTTTTGCAGAAACAGCAACTAGGGTGCATTCTTCCACATGTACCATCTGCAAAAGTTTTCTTTTGATTCTGTTCATATAAAGTTTTCGTTTAACCTCTAAAAATATCTCGATCCACAGCTTGAATATGGGCATAGATTTATGTGGACTATTTTTTGCCCTTTCTACACTTTGACATTGATATGTAAGCACATATGGTGCACATTTTGGTGCCTACACCTTGGCAAAGATCAAAACACCCACCCATCCACTCACTGCATTCCTCACGCAGTGAGATGGGGGAAGAAAATAAGAAGAATGGAATGAGAAAGCCCATGAGACGCAAAAAGAAAAATATTTAAACAATGTCTTTCATCCTCCCTTTCCCAGACTCCGAATTCACTCCTTCACTTCAGACTCATCTATCCCTGCCTTGAGTGGCACAAGGACAACGGGAAGTGGTTTATGGTCAGTGTAGTGATTTCTCTCCACTGTTCCTTACTTCTCTCTCTGACACATCCCGTCCTCGTTGCCAATTTTAATGTCATATCCCATCCTCGTTGCTGATATTTTATGTTACATCCTGGTTTCAGGGAACAAATAACATTGAAAGAAAAAACCCTATAATTATCCCATGGCGAGATTAAGACACAAACGAGGTGAAAGGCTGGTTATCACACTCTAGAGTGTGATAATTTAATATTCAATTTAATATTCAATTTGAAATAACAATACGGTCAATGAAGGGTGAAGGAAAGTGAAAGAGAGTAAAAAATAGAAATAAAGCAAGATTAAGTGCAAGGCATCCAGCAGTGTCCTGCAGATCCAAAGCTCAGTCCCAGTGGTAGTCCGGTCTCGAGAGGCAATTGCAACCATTATTGTGGATCCAGTGGCATCCTGTGGATCCAAAGTTCCGTCCAATCTCGAGAGAGGCCCTTGTCTCATGCTATGTCCAAAATCGGGAGAGAGGCCCCAGTAAGGTTCTTGCTTCAGTCTTTTATAAAGCCATAGCTGGTCATCCTGACAAATCCGTATAAAGATTACCTGCTCTCTTCCAGTCGATTGCTCAGTGCACACTGTCCATGTGCCGTTCATGCAGCCTCATGTAGCTACACAACCTACACATGCGTAAAGCTTTCTCTGTACAGATCTTTCTCTGTACCAAGAATCTGGTTGGCTGCGGCATGTTACATTGACCACAAGTCTGTTTATTGTTCCCTCGTTTCTCAGTAAGGCAGATATAAAACGTGCAGCTTCTCTGCAGGTGTATGGTCTTCATGAATACCTTGCAAGCACCAGGTCCTTCTTTCGGTCCCTTTCCCAACCACAAGGCATCCTCACAGACACAACCTCAGCAGTGATGTTTGAGACATCAGTAAAACAATAGTCTCTTACACCTTCCTTTGCCCTGCTTTAGCATGGGTGCTCTACAGGACACAATTCCTTCAGAAAGAGCCATTTGCCAGGGCCTGTGGTCCTCCATGGGCTGCAGGGGATATCTTATGGAGTACATCCTCCTCTTCTAACATTGGTGTTCCCTCTCCTGTTTCACTCTCTTTTTTTTTCTTTTTTTTGTGAGAGGGTGTGTGTTTCTTTCTTTTTGACTTCCTCCTCTGCCTGCCCATCATTTTTTCAGCCTTTGCTGAATATATTGCCATGAAGGTGCCACCAGCTTGGCTGAGAGGCTCAGCTGTATCCTGTAGTAGGTCTGTTGGACCTGGCTGGAATCAACTGCCCCTGGCACAGAACAGTCCTGGACTCTCCTCACAGAGGCTGCTCCTGCAGACCTCTGCTGCCAGTACCTGGGCATATGCCCCAAATAAAGTAACACCCTTTGGACACAGGTATTTGGAATCCTCTCATGATAATATATAGCTTAATGAATGAACTATTATCCCGATTTTGTGTCATTAATATTAGGGGGGTTTTACATCTGTCAGGGTGAGGTCGAAGTTTCAAATGTCTGTGCATTTGTGTGGGTGGATGTATATGGTGTTAACACATGGAACTTCTGATTAACTACTGCTTGCATCCATATGACACTGATTGTCTTTTGTGTGACTTTGGTGATTGGTTCTCAGCCCTGATTATGAAGAATTAGTCACTACTTTCGATCATTCACTCATTAAGACTACCTGTGAATCATATTTCTTAGACTAATTATGACAGATAATATACACGCCCTTTGCTGTTGTGGCTTGCCATGTGTGTCGCCCTTCCAATGAACTGAAAGGCAGCAAAAGCAACAATTTGCTCTCAGGGGACCTTTATATCCTCCAGAGGTAAACAAAAGAACTGAAGTGTT
Source organism: Buceros rhinoceros silvestris (assembly GCF_000710305.1). Lineage (NCBI taxonomy): Eukaryota > Metazoa > Chordata > Aves > Bucerotiformes > Bucerotidae > Buceros > Buceros rhinoceros. The sequence goes on along the minus strand of NW_010428681.1, from coordinate 1,006 downwards.
AGAGCTGGGAAAATGAACGAGGAGGGGGAGGGAGGGGAGGAGCGGCGGGCGACAAAAAATAATCTAATTTCAAAAAAATGAGAACCA
>NW_010428681.1:0-836 GCF_000710305.1 Buceros rhinoceros silvestris | reverse complement strand
AACGAGGAGGGGGAGGGAGGGGAGGAGCGGCGGGCGACAAAAAATAATCTAATTCAAAAACAATGAGAACCACAAATCATCACTTAAATTCAGGTAAGAGAGAAAGAAAGAGAGAACAGTGATCTTAAATACACAAATACTTATACCTTTCCCTCCACTTTACGCCTTCCTCACTTACTATGATCTGTCACATGCGACTGTCACTGGAGAAGGGGGTGGGGGGGGATGGTAACCTCATGCATTTAAGTTCCAAGCTGAAGTTTTTGGGACAAACTTCCTCCACAATGTGTAGCCTCTCTTCATGGTGGCTGCAAAACTTGAATCACCTGGTTTCCAGGGGACATCCTGTCTCTCTCTCCCCGGCTGCAAAATGTGAGAGTCACAGTGTCTCTGGGCGACATTCTGGGTTCTTCTCTGCATTCCAGCAAGGCCTTCATTCTCAGTGCTTTGCATCCTTTTTCTCCTCCCTTGCCAGCCGTTACTCTCCGTGCAGAGTTGGGGGCTTCAAATCCCCTCCTCTGGTGCATCTTCTTTCTACCCCCTGCCAGTAATCATCAAAGTGAAGACCTTTACTGTCCCGGTTGTTGAGGTGATTGCTTCAGGAGTTCTCTCTTTCTGAAACCGAAAAGCGTGCTTGCCTAGCAAAGTGGTTTTCAGCTTTTTATAGTATTATTCAAAGAGGCATTGATTGACATGGCTTGGCTCCAGGGGGCAGGCACGAAATTGGAGCCCTGGGTTACATTTCATAATGCCGGTACCCCTTCCCCCACTCATGCCACAACAAAGGCGGCAAAAACCTCTAAACCTCCTTTCATGACAAATAATAAGGGAAGGCG
>NW_010428680.1:149023-165760 GCF_000710305.1 Buceros rhinoceros silvestris | reverse complement strand
CCCAGCTGGGAGACAGCAATCACAGCGGGCCATTCCCCCCATCTCCTCCAGCCACAGCAGCTCTCTGCCTTTCTGTCTCCGCTCCTTTTGTCGGCACAACCTGCTGAGAACAGGATCACCGAGTGTGATTGGCAGCCGTTCTGGCTAAGGGGCTGATGCAACTAAGATTAGGACGTCACTTGGTTATTATTAATAATAATTATTATTGGCAAGTGAGCTGTTTCCTTGCAAAACGCTGTCCTGAAGCTGGGCAGTCAGGGAAGATGCATGTCATTGGGGTGGGAGGCCGGCAGGTGCCCTCCTGGATGCCTCTTTCCAGCCTCAGCTGTAATTACCGAAATGTCCCTTTTCCCCCGACAGCCTTGTGAAAACAAGGGAGAGAGAAGCCATGGATAACTTTTGTGACTGATTAGAAAAGGACACTTGAACAATTATTGCACCTTTCTGAAAGTATCATCACAGCGTCACATTTCCAGTGGAGGAGACCATTCCCCCCACTGCAGTCGTTGCAACGTCAGTCGGTCTGCAGTGCAAACCAGCCCCTTCCCTTTCTAACAGAAGTGGCAACGGTTGAGAGAAAGAGGGAGTTTTCTACCAAAGCTCACCCTGCCTGTCCAGAAAGAAATATTCTGGTCTTTAATAGTCTCTTCTGTCTCATACAATCTATGGGAAGGGCATAAGCAATAAATAGCGCAAGGGCAAGGGAAACTCTCTTGTAATTATTATAGATGGGAGCAGCTTCCTGGCTCTCTACATTTTGCTGAAGCCAGGGAGTAGTTTAGAGGTTCTAGATTTGAGCGCTGAAAGGTTTTAGACACAGCCAGTGCCTGGGTTCCAGGTGCCTTTCTACCTAAAAGCCTTGGCAAAGCCACCTCCTGCCCAGTGCTCGCACACAGCTCACCACACGCCAGCAGCGAGCAGCAGGGATCGCCTGGAGCTGCCATCTATCGGGGCAGGTGGAAGTGTGGGAACCCCGGTGTGGGAGAGGGAGCGGGCTGTGTTGCTGAATAATTCATGACGCAAACCCCACATGAGCTTGCTTAGGTGAGCTGCCAGGCGGGTGTACTGCGGGAGATGCTCGTATGACCCTGCTAGAGGTGTAGGACAAGGCCTGTGGCTCAGAGAGGGCTTCCCATGGGGCACCCTGCCCTTAGGACCTCATTGATGTAACGAGGAAATCCTTGGGTTAGGAGGAGAGGCCAGAACACTGGGCTGTGGAAAATACAGTTCTGTAACTTTCCAGCATGAGAGTGGTCCTGGGCACAAACACTCATAGCTGCAGGAGGCAGACGTCTGCTGATGCCATCGGGTTGGGTTCAACGCTGAGCCTCATGGAGCAATGGCTGGTGGTCACCACTGGTCTTGGTGTTGCTGTGAGATTTCCATTTGTCCAGCGTGTAAATATATAAATATACTTAAAATTGAGATTTTTTCCCCCTCCCTTTCCTTTTTAAAAATTTTTTTAGAACCATTAAAATGTTCTTGGTTTTGTATATTGTGAGTTGTTGAAACTGAGAGGTTTTAGTTGTTTTGAAAATGTTGACAGAGGAAAATCAGAATAGAGAATCCTCTCTTTCTAGCAGTTAGTGAGGCAGTTTACGAGGCTCAAGTTTATTTTTTTCCCTCTCGCTGTTACTTCGTTCATTTATCAAACAGACAGAGAAACAAAATTGTCAAGTGGAATTTACCTACAGTCCTTTGGAAGAGAATATTTCCGCTGCAATCTACGTCACGTTGTCCCAGCACTGTTTCAGTGACCATGACCTCGCTTGCTATTGCAACAACAGGTCAGGCTCCTCTCAAGGGCATCTGGATTGGGGGCAAAGGGCTGTCCTGCCCCCTGCAAGTCAATGCAGAGGTTTCACTGCTGGAACATCACGTTTGCCCTGTGAGACCTCAGGCCAAGGCTCAGACCTTCAAGGGTTGCTGCAGGAGGCCCTGAGGTACCTTCAGCCTGTTGCTGATTGCTCAGCTGAAGGCTGGTGACCTTTCCTCCCCAAAGCCCCAGTGTTCGATACACCCTTTTTAAGTAAAGGCACAGATTATTCGAGCTGCTTTGGTGAATGCACATGAAATGGAGGGAATGTAGGAATTTTAAACTGGCCTTTTACAGCTGGAATCCTTCGAGCTCCTTATGTCAAACTGATGCTCCTGGCCACAATTTTTACTGTTGGTCACCTCACGGTCAGTTATCTATTGTCCAGTGGAGTAGCAGTTGACCTTTCCCAGGGCAGCTCTATCCGCTATACCTGGTGCATTATTTTTAGAGGAAGTGATGAAATAGTGATGCACCAAATTATATTAGCATGGGCTACTTCGCACGGGAAGGTGCCCAGCTACTTTAAACTCCACAGGACACTGGAGGCCCAGCTGTGCCCTCAGTAACAAGTTCTACGTAATTGATTTTTACTCATGGGATTTTTTTCAGCTGAGAAATTTTTGCCTGGTGTTTGATGATATGTGTAAATATTCAAAAGAAAGGAGGAAAGAACTAATGGGTAGTATTAAAATAGAACAGCAAATACCAGCAAATCATCAGTGCAGTATTTTTAATGGATTGTTATTAAAAATAGAAAAGGAGGCAAAATAAAAAGGAGGTTTTCATGGATGAAATTGACAGTTCTGTTGTCCTCACCGATTCCTGACATTTCAAGATCAGTTTTTATCTAATGATTCAGCAGCCTTAGATATTTCCTTCTAGTACATCAGACAGAGCTATAGCTTTTTTCCCACCTCAGGCACGTAAACCTGCATTTTTTTCTAAACGTGCTGATATTTATTATAGCCAGTGTCAAAAAGCTTCACATTCCACTTATATATGAGCTTCTCTTTGGCCTTTATTAGAATGATATACAGCCATGGTTAGGCATGCACAACTTCCTTTGACAGCAGCCAGAATTTCATGTGTGGATGAGAGGTAGAATAATTCCCTTAGGGTGATCTCTTCCCATCCGAACTACGGAGTTATGAGCTCTGCTCCAGTGCAGAGAGGGGCTTCTTCAGCTCTTCCCATACTTCACACAGGCAATTCTGCAGCCACACAGCCGTGTCCTCCTTCATGACAACGTACTGCATCTTTTTTAAGCTTTTTCTTTTCAGTGGAGAGAGTCTTGTTTCTACCTGGTAGCACAAGTGCAGGTTCTGATGTTCTAAATGAGGCTGAAGACAGACCACGCAATGGAACAGCAGGAACTTGGAGCTGTGTTTTTTCAATCTCTCCAACCATTGACGAAAGGCCCCCATGTGAGGACACAGACCTTCAGATGACAACTGCTTCGTTGCTGCCATCAGAAAAATCTCAGGGAATGCAAAAATAGTGTTTGACTTCTCTTCACTGAAACACTTGTTGCAGAATAATCCTGGTTTATTTTCACACGTAGGCACTCTGAACGCAATTTCTCATTTGCTTGGCTTAGTTTTCTTTTCACCTTATGGGCTAATCTTACATACAGTAATAGAAGTTTTTTTTTTTTTTTTTTTTTGGTCTGGGCGCATGGAAATGGAGATTACCCTACAGCATGCGCTGTAAGCAACAGCATGGATTTTCAGGGCATCTGGATTTAGAGCTGCCAGAATTAGAAACATGAGCCCGACAAGATCACGCTAGGGCAATTCCCCAGTGCTGGGCCATAAAGCCAATCAATTTAAAATGTAATAGAAGGCACTATAACTGCACCGAATTCTGCAAGAAGAAGAAGGCACTTACTGCTCATTTGGAAAGAAAAGCTCATATTCTAAATTGCTTTTTAGATCAGTCTTGATCCTACTTTTAGTGATGTCAATGGTGACACTTCCGTTCAGTCCAGCAGTGCCAGAAGAGTCTGTTTACTGTTAACTGCTTCTCCTCTTGCTGCTCTCCTCCCTTTCCCAAGCTCCCTGTCAGCACTGCTCTTTGTGTTCCTCTCTGAGGACAGTTAAGACACAGAGATAGACCTTATCGTTCAGCTCTGAGGCAGCAAGATGGAAAGTCGTTTTAATCTCTTAGAAAAAGTAGTTTGACAGTCATGGGAGAGATGGTGAGAATGATGTCTCCTCTGCTCTTGAAAGTCTCGCCTTCTTTCTTTTTGCTACTGATGTCACAGGTCTCATAGTAGCCCCTAGTTATGAATGAGAGGGGATCTTTCATCCTAAACGAGCTCTGCTATGAGGTTCAAGACAAGCTGACTCACTCCAGTTTCAGTTACCAGTAATGGAAGTTACTGAAGTCACTGTTAATGTGTCTGCAAAACCGGAGAAAGAGGATTGGGTCTGAAGCCCTTTTCTAACATGTAACACTGTAATAAACGAGTTTCTAGTGCGCGAGGCATTAACACATTAGCATGCACTTAAGATATTTTTTTTATTATGCTGAAATTATTAAATGGAGAGAGACAGAATCAGCTGAAGGACCCAAGTGTGTCTTCTTCAGCCTTCATCTCCAAACTGACCTATGCAGGAGTGTTGATCTCCGTCTTTCCTGCCAGCCAGGGAAGGAGGTAGCTGTCTGTCTGACTTGGGGATTGGAAATCAGCACAAAAAATTAAGTAGAGTGGCTATCCCTCACATGCACTAGTTCCCCATTTCCTCGTTTGGTATAAGAAGAAAAAGCTGGGGAAAATGCCTCCTTTTCATTCTTCCATTTTATAGAGTACTGAATTTCTTTTACAAGGAACAGCGGGAACCACCACTGTTGATCGCTCCACACTGATAGTCATGACATGAAGATGTACGGAGAGGATCAGAGATCTAGAAAGTAAAGCCTCTGAGGAAAGCGTGAATTAGGACAGTTCTAAGTGGAAGGGTAGGAGGAACGTGGTAATACTTTTGAATTATCCAAAACCATACTGAAAAATAAAGGGAATGCTTTGTTCTCTGCAAATAGCATCAGAGAGAGAAAAAGAAATCACATGTTACGTATATAATTATATCTTGATTTATATCAAGTGTTGGGAAGATGTCTCTGGTGGTGAGGATGGCAAAGGCTGGCCAAGGAGGTTGCAGAGCCTCTGGTGTAAGAGGCTGATAAAAAGGTGAGTGAGGTTTGGTGCCAGGAACATCAGAGGGCAATTCCTGTGGCCCAGAGATGGATTAGGTTATCCCCTGAGCAGCCTCCAAACCCTCTGTTTCAGTGATGGTTCATGTAGAAGCACAAATTGTGATCCTATACTATACCCTTTAAAAAAATATATATCCACATGAAATGCACTTGGAGAATTTAATAGAAAACAGCTTTGGAGCCAGATTTCAATAGAAACAAAGAAATATAAAAATGAACATGTAGGAACTGAGGGTTTCTAGGTCAACAACTAGGCATTGTATAGCCAAGCTCTGAACTCATGCAATTAGCTAAAATCAAAGTGTGTGTGTGTGTCTATATATATGTGTATATACAAACACTCACAAGCTTGCAAACCTACACTCTTGGATGATTTTACTTATCTTTAATTTTTCAAGGTTCTTGTGTTTAGAGTTTTTAGTTTACCTTCATCTTCTATCTCTCTGTGTGGTCCATCTCTCCAGTTGGCTAGCAAGCAATACCAGCTTCTCGGGTAGTTGCCTTCCAGAATTTTAGGTAAAATCTCAGTATAAGCAGTTTTACCAAAAACTCTGCAACTTAAGATTCCTGAATATAGACAAAGATCCTAGGTGTTGATGTAAGAAGGACAGTACCACGGTGTAAGGTAAAATCCGTAACACTCCTCAGCATTTCCTCACCACTTTCATAGTATTAATCGTTAGCAGTTTCCAAGAGTGCAAGGCAGGTTTCCTTTTAGCTGTTGATTTAACTAGGCTTAAAATCCAATGAATAAATCATACATAGTTCATCAGCTTGCGGGGTTCACAGTGCCCACACACCAAATAATAAGCTCCACATCCCACTGTGAACAGTTTATGGCCCAAAGACTGCAGGAACACCACTGTGGAACTGTCAAAATAAAACATGACATGGACTCACAAATGAAACGAATGGATATTGGTTTAAAATCAAGCCATAAATATGAATATCTGTTGTACCTGTCCTCTGGGTGGTCAGCAGCAATCAAGCTGTTATATTCTGAATGTATTTTCAAGCTGATGTTGTCTGATTTGTCCTTTCTTCCTTGGTGAGTGATACCAAGGAATAAAGTGATAGTCCTAAGTGATACGGTGCCATTGCAAAGGCTACAGTTAATATATATAGCTGATTATACAGTTGGACCCATGAAAATTCGAAGCTAATTGTGTTTTACAGTGTTAACCCTTTTAGAAAAAAAATATCGATGAAATTAGGTTTACAGCAACTGTTTTCACCACCCAGCAAGCTTCTGCACTTTCCCACAGAGGTTAGTGGAAATAGTCTAACGGAAGGATTAATAATAATAATAATAATAATAGTTTACACCGTGGGAGTGCCAGGGATTCCCTCTGTGATACTGGTACTACTCGAACAAAAAACTACACACAGAAAAACTTCTGGCCAGTGACCAGTGTGGGCGAATCTACTTGTGGTTGTTCCTCTGTCGCAGGGCGTGATCAGTTCAGCTAAACTCCAAGCAGAGTTCTCGCAAAGGTTACTAATTTTAACAGGCGGTTTCCATTATTTTTATAATGAGCCATAAAAGAAGATCCAACATTTGATGTCTCTCAACAAAAGGTCCCCAATAATCACCTCTCTGGTTTGAAGAGTGTATCCCATCCTGCTAAACCAGGCACTTCCTTCAGCAACTGCTTAGGGGAACCTTCCGGCTTAGGGACTTCATGTGCTTTTTAGTGAAAAACCTTGTTGTTTTTTTTCTTGCTTATTGAATTTTTAAAGATAGTGATATTAAGTCGCTAAAATCTACTGTTTAAAATGTATTCTTATATTTTGCCTTTTAAGTCATTTGGGGAGAATCCATTCCCACTGAAGCCATTTGCTGAAGCCTTACATAAATGCTATCGAAGAGTTCCTCAAACTTTAACGATTATCCAACTTAATGACACAAGCTAGATGAGGCCCTTTGTAACTCCTTGTAGAGCAGTTTATCTGCCCAGCTGCATCCCTGCCACATTCGTGTTACTCCTGACCTTTTGCGGACACGGGTCCTACCAGGGCCAACACTGGACATGGGGAAGGAGGCAACTGCCCAACACATGCAAGTAGCAACACGGCTCCATTCCCAGCTCTCCTTGCTCTGTGGCAGCTTGAAAAGTTTGAATTTTGCTGCTGGTGTAAGATATCTAAGTGGGGAGTACTGGGACAGGGGAAAGATGACGTGGGCACATCTCATCCTCCCACAGCAGTGGGAGGCACCTTTCGGGCTTCAGACCTGCCATCCTTTGCCACCACCGCTCCTCCCCGCAACCATGGGCCTCTCACTTCTGCTCCTTGTGTTGAGAGGTGTTGCTAAAAATTACCCTGTGAATGTTAAAGTTTTCAGGTTGTCAAAGGGACATCGTCAGTATTGTCCAGGTAGAAACTGGTTTTGGTTTCTTATTTTTAATCATATGACTGAAACATGTTGTACTGTTAAACCGGATTAAAACATGAAAGCAGCGGAATGGCAAAACTGATGAAAAACCTCTGTCTGATTTTCTGGTGTGCAATGCGGAGGAAAACGGCGACATTTTTTCCTAAACCATTTGCATATCTGTAAATGACTGCAAGGCAGGGTAGAAGGAGGCCAGCTGGATGCAGTTAAAGAGAAAGGTAAAAGGCTTTTGCTTCTGATTTTCATTGTACAGTTTAGAGCAGGGTCACATTTGGAATTTCTTTTTAGAAATGAGTAAAGTTCTCAACCACACACCCCAAGTGTAGAAGCACGTGTGAAACAGCATTATAAGAAAATAAATCTATTTTTCTAGTAATAATTAATGCTTTGTCTTGTGCAGTTTTCAGAATGATCCACATAAAGCGCATTTTAGAGAAAGCTGCTTAGCGAGATTTCAGGGGACTCTAATCTGCAGTTCTTGCGCTGACAACCCAAACACGATGTCACATGAAAACCTTATCACGGCAAACCCACCCAAAGCCTGGCTGCAGCAGCAGCGTGGTCCTGAGCTGCAAACCTCTCAGACGTGTGATACCCCAGCACAGGCTGCTTTCTGTATTGAGGTTAGCTGCGAGGGTTGGGGTATGCCAGAATTACTTCTGTTATTTCCAGGAGAAGAAATTGGGGTACCAGGTTAGCAGCAGAGCTGGGACAGGGGGCAAGTAGGCATCTAGTAGGTATCTTCAGAGCAAACCTCTTTCTCTCTGTGATTTTTACCTACTGTAGTATAATAATAGTAGCAACATCAGTAATAACAATAACAAACAACACTAATACTACTACTAAAAATAATAATAAACCACCACCAACAATAATAACGAAACCACTAACAGCTTTTCACTAGTTCTTCCTAAGTCTTGATCATTATATGCATCTTTCCAAACTTTTTTGGTTATCTTTTGCTTCATGCTCCAGGTTGCAGCAGCTCTCGGTTATGCAATGCTGAGGCAGTGCCACAGCATCATTTCTGCCATCCGGGCACATGTTCAGCACAAGACAGAGGGGGTGCAAATGGGACACAAACCTTCAGGAGTAGGGCGAGAAATAACTGTTACTTCTTTATAGCCACTTATAGAGGTCTCCGATTTGTACTCACTCTGATTTGCTGATGAACATAATCCTATGAGTAGTTACTCACGGACGTAGTTCTTTTGTACTGGGTGCAATATGAAGGTTGGTTAAAGCTTCTGCCTCCCTTGGCTTGGTGCATGCTCTTATTTCTCTGTGCAGAGCCAGGGCTTAGACAAGCCTTTAGCACAGTAGAGGATGTCCCAGGTACACAGTCAACTGTTAAATTGCCCTAAAGTTTGAGAGAAGGGGAGAGCAGCGAATTCTCCAGGTTAGGATGATAGACAGGTTAAGATGACAGACATTGTTCCTCCTCCTACTTAGTCAGCTATATTTCTTTTTTCCTATGGATTTTCTCCTTTTCTAAGTCTCAGTGTACCCTGTGATATCAGGGAAATGTGTTAAGGAGGCTCTGCCACCCAGGGAAGGGCATAGGCTTATCACTTGTGCACTGGGAAGAAAACATAGGAATATTTGGAGCTCCTAGACAGCTGAATACTCACCTACAGGACTTTGAAGGAGGGTTGGAGAGGCTCTCAACTGTACGACAATTGTATGTCATGCTGGGGATGGAGACTACTTCCAGTTCAAGTTTGTAGCACAGGTGTTCCCCACAACATAAGCAGCATATCCATATACTTTCGGGGTAGTAAGAGTTTTGAGTGGTTCATATGCTCCCAGTGAAGTCAATTGGTGGTTATTTCCATCCAACACAACTTCATAACCTCATCTTACATTATCACATTCTGTAGAAACGCCAAGTCATCACACTGCAGTAACTTTGCCTTGCAAGCGATGGTGTCGAAACGCTCAGTCCCTAGGAAGGGAGGTGTTAGATGTGGGTTTTTCCATCCTGCTTCAGCAAATTATAGCAGGTGTTAAAGTTACTGCGATACATACCTTACAGGATTAGAGAAGAGAGGGTTTCCAGCCCCCACCAGACCCTCTGTGTAACATGGGACTGAACTAGAGCACTGGCTCCTTGCAGTTTAAGGGTTGTTTCAGTCTAAGGCTCCTGGAAGTCCATAAAATACACATTTATTCTTTCTTCTTCCATGAAGACAGACATTCTGACAGACAGCAGAATCTCTGGCTAATTTTAGAAATTCAAGGCTAACTTGCCCCATTTATTGCAGGTGTAAGGAGTGAAAGAGCCTTTCTGCACCAAGCCTTTTTTCTCTCTTTGTACGAGTGTAAGCGAGGAAAAAGCCTGACTTTAACAGACAGATAAAAATAAAAATGGCGATGGACAAAGCCAATTATGCTCCCCATTGCCTAGGGATGGGCAACCTAATTTGCAGCTGACAGTGATTTGATGGACTGAACCATCCTTTTTCTGATCCAGCATTTGGAGTAATTTTTATTGTAAACCAATCATTACAGTGTAAGAGTCTCAGTACCATCAGTGTCACCATGACAAATTCCCACATCAGTGCTAGTGTTGCTGCTGGGGTTTTAACTCCCATCCTTCATTGCCTGATGCATTCTGGGAGGTGCTGGACGTGGTCTGCCATGGCCCTGCCCTGGGCAGAACAGCTAATGGGTCGTGTGAGAGGGATGGTGCCAAACACCGGTACCAGCACTGGGGGACATGTTGCCAATCTCTGTCTTGTAATTTTGGCAGGGGTGCTAAATTTAGTCCTCTAGTTTGGAATTTACATAGAGCACATGAAGCTTCAGCGGTGCACATTTTCTCCTCTGTCTTCATCATCTCTGATTTTGCTCCTTTGTGTGGTTTATAGGTTATAAAATGATTCCCCCCCGCTCATGTCCGACATCTGTACAATCGAGTGAGTCCTAAGCCTGTGTGGTATCCTTATGTTCCCTGAATGGGTGTATAGGCACAGCTTCTGCCCAGCCATTGTTGGACACAACATGACTTCATTAGAACCAGTTGGAATTCATTTTCACCAGAACTTTAGGGATTTCTGTTTTAAGAAGCCAAATCCCTGATTTTTCAGAGTTGTTGGAATTTACTTGTCCGCACTGGAAAAACCTCCCGCTGGATCATGTAAGCTGCGGATCGCAGAGATGAGGGGAAATCTGGAGAAAGTGACCTGAGAGGGTACATGGAGGGTGAAGATCTGTTGCTCTTGCAGACAACATGTCCAACATTCCCCTTTCCAGGTGCATGTGAGCAGAGTGTAGACCCGTGAGGCTCCATCCTCACATGTTTCCCCCTATTTCTGCTTAGCTGTGAAATCCGCAATCTCTTTCTTTCCACTCTGGTATCCAGTAAAGACTGATTAACAAATGATAGGCAGACACCTACTATTGCTAACGGGAAGAATAAAAGCCTATAATTTTCATAAGACAGATCACCAAGAGTTTGCTCCGATATTAGATAGTTTTATCAATTCTCTACTCCTGCCAAAGTCCTGAGTTAAAGGAGCATTATCAAAGCTGTAACATCAAACACAAAGATGATGAGACAGGCCAGGGCTGTTGTAACTGGCACATCTTTAATTCTGCTCCTTCCACTCACCCTCTTCAGCTGCACAGTCACACGTATGTAAAAGTAACTGTGTACTGAAGAGCTATGAGGAGCAAATTGAATGTTTTCTACTTATGTGCTTTGTGCCTTATTATTTAGACTGACTAAATATTTGCATTGACCAAACATACACATATGTATTGATTTCATTAGGTCAAAAATTAGGTGAAGGTGGAGAAATATATTTAATCATGTCAGTAGAATTTGAGGGTGCCTAGCAGGGTATTTTAGTAGCAAATCTAAGCATCAGTTCAGCAAAGTTGGCTTAAATGGGTTTATATTAAGCAGACAAACATGTTTTTTTGTGCTTACTTATAAAAGCCCTTCTTCTTCCTTGTATATGGCTTGATTTTCACAACCCCTTTTAGAATATACAGGTTTGGTTCAGCCGCTTTCCCCAAATGGATGAATGGTGTGTCCTTGCAGACAGCCTTCTGGAGGAAGTGAGGTGGAAGAGCCCCTGTGTCTGGTGCTCCTACTCCTGCAGTGCATCAGCAGGGACGAACTTGTGACTCCTGACCTTAGTCTGGGGTGGGATTTAGCAGTGTAGCTGCTGGAGGGGCGTGGGATCTGCATTGTGTAGTGAGAAGCGTCATAGTTCAGTCATGTGTGGGGTTGGGGTGGGTGGCTGCATGGTCCCATGTGCAGGGCAGGGAGGCTGGGACAGACAGGAGACACAGCTGTGACGGGGCTGCGGTAGCCAGCAGGATTTCTGGGAACTCTGCATGGATCTGGGGTGAGAATTGTACCCTTGTTGCTGATGGGAAGTGCTAAGAACAGTCCTTGTAGACCTGTTTCATGAGCAATCCTGTGAAAGGAAACAGATTGCCCCAGGCAAGACATTTAGAGGGTCTTACACTTCTCTTTATGCTTTTAAAGTGCCTGTTTTGCTCTCAATGAAATATTGCCATTCCAGAATGGACTCAGACAGGGAGACGCGTGTGTTGCACACACCTGCCGTGTGCTGTGTTGAGCTGTAAGCGCTTATTTAGGTCATCCTCAGCCAGAGAAATTAATGTAAATGGGAAGGTCACAGTGCATCCAGATATTGCTGCATATCTTCCCTATTTTCCACAGTTCCCTTCTGGGTCAGGTTAAAGATTCCTTGTACTCAATGTCTGCATTCCCCAAGGTTGGATGATGCCTTTTGCTGATTGGCATCACCTACACAACATACTGCGGCTTTTTATTTGGGGAACGCCATGCTGTAGGAATGGGGTTAGTTGTGTCTGAGTTTGTTGCCTCGAGGCCAAACATCTTCTCTTAGGTGTAAGAGTACATGGTCTGTCATTTGGGGGCTGATTTTACTCTTCTCTCTCCCCTTCTTGCATCGGTCATTGCGTTGGGTCTGGCTTTGCTCTGAATTTCTACTGAAATTCATACGGGAGCTTTTGGTGCTGTGTCAAGTTTGTGTCAAGTTCATGCCAAGTTGACTGAATTTTCATTACCCTTGAAAAAGGGGATTAAAAGGTCTTTTAAGATAAAAATAATAATGTTATTTTGTACTATTTGGATTTTAAAATGACTTTGAGTTTCTAACATTTCAGGCTTGTATTTTATATGTTACAGTGACATTAAAAATGGAAGGAAACCTAAGGAAAACATTGGAACCCTGCAAAATGGCTTTCCCACCTTTTCCCGTATTTGCTGTGAGAAATGTTGAAAATCTACTGCCGTTTGGAGTGAAACTGGATTTATAATCTTTTGCGAAACATTTTCATTCTCCTATAGCTGTTTACTAAGTTATAAAGTATATTTTTATTGAATGCAGTTTCTGCTCAAGTGTTGTTAAAATTGAGTATAAAATTTAGGTTTCTAAATTTCTGTTCAAACTCTCGGGGTCTAGAGTCACTGAGTTTAGAGTCACGTTTTGCAGGGATTTCAATAGGCCTGTTCCTCCCACCCATTCAAAATAGGCTTTAAGCATATTCATCTTGCAGCACTCTGTGTTTAGACACTTATTTTTAAGATTTTTCTTTTATTTTTAATGTAATCCCTTTTTCTGAAAACCAGGAGGTTTGCTAGGGGAAAAAAAAATTCTTTTTTAAAAAATAATTTTAATAATTTTCTTTTTTTCCCCCTCACATTTTCACACGTTAATTACTCATACAGGTTTCTTTTCTTTTGCAAGTTGTCTGAGTCATAGATCATGGCACAACGACCACTGTCATGCTCAGCCTTTCCACTCAGCAGGAGCCACAGAGCAGGACAAACTAATTTTTCAGTTAAATTACATTTTCAATCAAATTTTCAGTTCAACTCCTAATTTCTGTTTCAGTAAGACACTCAGTTGAACAACTGGCAGAGTTCTAGTGGCAGCAAAGAAGTTCCCCTGAATAGTCGCCCACTCTTGCCGAGTCCTGCTATACAACTCAAACCATCAACTGATACATTGATTTTTAAGTGCAAGAACTTGTAGCTAATTTCACAAGGCTTTAGAATTATTCTTTATTCTTTAGAATAATCCACAAGACATTTGATCTTGTTTTAATTGGTGCAAAAACTGGTTGATTATTTTTATTACGTGGTCTGTGTTTCTCAAAGCCTGTCTTCTGCATGGATTTTGGTACATCTGTATACCTCAAAACAGGCTTCTGAAAGGGGGGAAAACATTCTAACACTCTTTGGGGATTATCAAGGGAGTAATTTTTTTTAATCTGGTCTTTAATATAGCTAATAGCTCTTGGCTTCACCTCAAGATGGTTAACAAGCCCATCATTAACTGTGGCTAATGAAAAATTAATTAAAATTTTTTTAATTTAATACTGGATGACAAATCATTATAAATCATGCCCTTAGTTATACATGTCAGTAAAGCGAATGAATGAGTTTGAAAGTTCATCTATATGTGTAAAACAGAACTGTAAGCAAATATGGGATGAATTGTGCTGGTTGTCAGTGGTTATTTTTTCAGTAGCTTTTCAAATTTCTTCTTAACATTTCCAGAATTCTCACTAATGTATGACTCGGGATATAAATTTTTGAAGATGTAATAGGAAACCTTAACACTTCATACGATCAGAGAATCCTGGCATCTGCGCTAGGATTATCCACAGCAGCCTGCAAGGTAATTAGCAGAACTGTGAAGATTTAAAAGAAGGAGGGCAGAATTATTGCAAAATCTAGCAAGACATAATTCAACAAAACTAATTCACTGGGTTTGACATCTATGAGGTGTCAATAAAACTAACGGGAAACTAATTTTTTGTCTGTTTTGAATTTGTGTAAGATATCTTGATAAAGAAATAGAAGCAAGGTCAATACTTTTTTCCTGAAAACCAGTTTAAAAGGAGCCACATGTCTTAGATGTGCAGGAATAATGAGAGATCATGCTTAGCCCTCAAAGAGCCCTCCACAAGACAGGTCAGAAACCATTTGGTAAATCCTGTGGGTATTTCAAAGATAGTAGGATTAGCTCACAACCCCCCGAATACTTCCCGCATGTGACTAATATTATTCATAGCTTCTAGGGCGATGTCGTGTCAGGCTTAACACAACCGTAAAACTCACTACTAGTTAAATATTTCTTGTGTTGAACTGGAGCTCCCCAAGGGAGCTTTGCAAGCTGCAGACACCAAGCGTTCTCCCAGCATTTGCGGTGTGGGTGGGGAGCAGAATGGACGTGGAAAGGAGGGGGTGGTGAACTGCCATGGGCAGGTCAGTCATCAGCCAGGAGATGCTGCTGGAAATGACCTCCTGCCCAGGACGCCCGGCCCCATCCATCAGCTCACACAGCTTCTCTTTGGAGGTTTGGTATAGCTGCACACACGAAACCTTTTTAGTGATGAGATGAGAGGATTTCCTTTCAAGTAACTCCTGTTCTGTGCATGATGTGCTCCCCATCCTTTATTCAGGTGCTCTTTCAATACTGCCCAGCCTATACCCATTCCTCCTTTGGGGCTAGAGGACTTGACCTCTATTTCTGCTTTCTCCTTTGTTTTCCTTTTCTTCCCCTCCCAGAAGACTCTGATGTGCTCTCTACATGTGCCCTTCAAGGCCAAGCATCAGCTTTGCTTCCGCTGCCTGACCTGCCCTGTGACACCTCAGACTGCATCCCTTACCTACCTGTCTATACGCACCCGATAAAGATGTCGGTCCGTACCGGAGCTGCATCCCGCAGGACTGCCGCCGTTGTGCGTTCCATTTGTCCCCTTGGCTGAGGTGCATTTGTGCTTTAGGGTAACAGCCAGTCTCAGGGAATGCCTTAAAGACCTCCGAGTTCCTTATGTACATAAGTAATTAGTGCAATCAAACGCAAACGTGTTTTCTGCCTATTGCTACTCCTTGCAAAAGCCTAAATTGATTTATTTTTCAAATTCAGCAATCAGTTTGCCAAATGTGAGAATATGTAACGCGGCAATTATGGGCATTCCCCAAAAGCTGCATTTATGTATTTATGAAAAAAGCTCCCATGGGTAACAGTTCATATAAAATATTTGACTTGGAAATGCTTTTATTTTTATAAGTTCCTTTCAGTTTTCTCTTTTGCAAGCTGATGCAATATTCTTCATATCGGGAAATATTTCTTCAAAAGGTCACATTCTGCAGCCAGCATCGCTACAAGTTGCAATGCAAGACACTTAGACAGTGAACAAACTTCCTTGGTGACGCACACAGCTTTAAAAGACCTATTTTACAAAGGAGATCGCAGCATCACATCTATATTTTTTCTCTGAAAAACGTATTTGAACTGATTTCTTTTTTTTTTGATTAGTTGTAATTCAGACATACCCTAAAATGTAATTAATTTTGATCACATCGTTTCTGCGATTCACATGATGGATAACAAATAATTTCTGCATATCCCTACTATAAACAGCATTATATCAAACACTCAGTTTATTGCATTGCAGATGATATCAAGTAATGGTAGTCATTCACATGAATAGTTCTCAAGTCTGATTGAATTTCTTTCCTTATTAGAGAGAGCTCCACAGTGCAGCATATTGTACCAGTAACATAATACAGAAATTGCTTCTAGCATGTGAAATGTACAATTATAATAAGCAAATATTTAACTCATACTATGCTCTTGGGATCACAGTGTCAATAAGAGACTTAAAAAAATTAATTGTTTCATCAGCTGAAAGCGTCTGGGAAGGGTCCACAGCCCGGGTGGTCTGCTGGGAATCCCCGGTGTGCAGAGCTGGGTTTAGGAGGATGATTATACTTATAATAAATGAAGGCTGGGATCCATTTTATGACCAAAATATTGAACATAAAATTAATAAGCATCCAGTTATGACAGTAATAAATGGCAACGGCATTCAATTGGTGGGAATGTCAGAAGAAAAGATGAATGTGAGGCATGTGCCTGGAGCTGCTGGCTTGCACACACACAGGGTGTGCATGCACTCTCTCACAGCTACAGGGGCTTCCTTGCCAGGATTGAGTCCTTGCGGGCTGGTGTCAGTGTCCCCAAGCAGTGATCAGGGGCTCTTGCCTTCAGGGCTTTACTTCAGGGGTATAAAAAAAGGGCTGTCACTGCACTTAACCAGCCACAGAAGGTGTAACTGTTGTCTGAGTGTTGCTCTGAGAAGGGAAAAAAAAGAGATTTCTTTATGACTTCCTCCTTAATACTCCTTCAAGGGCTTGGGACTTGTGGAAGCCCCTGATACAAAGTTAGAATAAGAACAGAATTTATCTTCCTTCAGAGCCTTCTGCCTTTCACAGAGAGTCTGAACC